>NC_073310.1:61306950-61406950 GCF_027595985.1 Sorex araneus | reverse complement strand
GAAAAAGGGGTAGAGAAAAAGGAAGAGGAAGGGGGAAGAGGAAGGAGAAGAAGAGGTAAAGAGGAAGAGAAGGAAGAGGGGGAGGAGCCTCCCATAGAGGCAGGTGAGGGTGTGGTGGGGGGGAAATGTGGGACGTTGTTGGTGGGAAATGTACACTAGTGACAGGTGTTGGAACATTGTATGACTGACACCCAGGCATAAACAACTTTGTAACTGTGTATCTCATGATGATTGATTTTTTAATGGGCAAAGAAAGAAGAAAATAAATGTTGGTGAGGATGTGAAGAAATTAGGATCTTTGGACACTTTGTGTGGGAATATCAAGTGATGGAGTTTCGGTGGAAAGAGTGAGATGGTTCTTCCAAAATTTTTAATAGAGTTTCCTTATCACAGTAATGGTCTAAACCATTCCTGTCTTTGTTACAATCTGTCCATCTATGCTGCTACAACAAAATATGGCATATCAGAAGTTTTCCAAACAATGGAGAGATCTATTTCTCAATATTCTGGAGGAAGTCTGGGATCATGGTCCATGGATTTTGGGTGGTCTGATTTCTGGTGAAGGTCCTCTTCTGCTTGTACTTGCTCACTTCTTCCCACCTTTCCCTCATGAAAGTTACAGACACACACTCCTTTTTAAGAGCAACAGTCATACACATAAGACCATTCTAATGACCACCTGGACAGGAGCCATAGCACGGCGGGTAGGGCATTTGCCTTGCACGTGGCCCACCCAGGTTCGATTCCTCCACCCCTCTCGAAGAGCCTGGCAAGCTACTGAGAGTATATCGCCTGCATGGCAGAGCCTGGCAAGCTACCTGTGGCGTATTTGACATGCCAAAAACAGTAACAACAAGTCTCACAATGGAGATGTTACTGGTGCCCGCTCAAGCAAATCGATGAGCAACGGGATGACAGTGACAGGGACAGAGACAGTGAATGACTGACTACCTACCTTTGAAATTTAGGGTTTCAATATGTGAAATTGAAGGGATGCAAACACAAAAGCAAACATTGGAGGGATGCAAACACACCCTAGCAATAACACTTTCAAGAAACTGAAAGCAGCATCTGGAAGAGATCTTTGTATAGCCAAGTTCCTGGCAACATTTTTCTCAGCAGCTAAGAGCAACCCAGTGTCCATCAACAGGTGTTTGGATAAACAATAAAGATTCAGCCTTCAAAATGAAGGCAATTCTGACCCATGCTACAGCATAAATGAGTCTTGCTAGTCAGAGAAAGACAAAATGCTTAGAACCGAACTTCCGTAAAGAACCTCTGTAATTAATAGAGACACAATGTAAAGTGATGATTGCAGAGGGGTGGAGGCAGGGAGAAGAGGGAGTTTGTGTTTAGTGGGGGCAGAGTTTCTGATTGGGAAGATGAAAAAAAGATGCCTGATGGTGATGATTGCACAGCAATATAAATGGAAAAACGGAAAAGATGAGGCCAGGAATCCAAAAGACTGCAGTATGTGCTTTGAGTGAGGAAAACCCAGGTTTGATCTGCAGCTCTGCATGATCCCCTGAGGACCACCACAATAAAATCCAGGGCAACATGTTGGGGGTACCCTCTGAGCAAATCAGGTGTGCCCCAAAACAAAACAAAATGGAAAAGATGGAAAACTATCAAATTTCACCACAATATCTATTTACTACCATAAAAATAGAGGGGAAAGGCCTCCAATAACCCAAAACAAACTGACACATGTGGGCTTCATCACTCCTTTTTTTGCTAATTTGTAGATGAACTAAACTTTAAAAAAAAAGACAGTACAAAATGAGAAAGTTTCTTATAGTTTGTTTTTACAAGTACTATTGGAGAATGCAAACTATTTTCAAATATTCATAAAAGTTCACCAAGGTCAATGATCTCAGCCAAAAATACAAATCTCATCAAATTGAAAGTGATTGGAAGTATGCAAAGCATATGATTGTTTATTATAAAATTTAACTAAAAATCTAAATCTAGAAAACTGTCTATGTATTTAGAATTTTGAAAACTCACTTCTAAGTAACCCATAGGTTAAATAAGAAGTCACAAAGAAAATGAAAATATTTTTAGTGGCATGAAATGCAATAAATGTAAGTCAGAATTTGTAGATACAACTAAATAGATACTTGAAGGAAAATTTATTGTATCAAATGTTTGTATTAGAAGAGAAAACAAAACATCTAAATTTGGGTCCAGAGAAACGATCCAGCTGATAAGGTACTTATCTTGCATGCAAGTAACCCACATTTGGTCCTCAGTACCTCCTCTGGCATCCCGTGGGAGCCCTGCCAGAGTGATTCCTGAGTACAGAGACAGGAGTATGCCCTGAGCACTGCTTGTGTGACCCCCAAACAAAACACAAATATCTAAACTCTCATTTCAAGAAACTATGAAAAGAGAAAGAAAAATATTTTTATTACAAGTGTTTATTTCTGCTTTATGAAAAGAACTCGAAATTTAGGTAGGTTTCCTTCCTTCCTTCCTTCCTTTCTTCCTTCCTTCCTTCCTTCCTTCCTTCCTTCCTTCCTTCCTTCCTTCCTTCCTTCCTTCCTCCCTCCCTCCCTCCCTCCCTCCCTCCCTCCCTCCCTTCCTTCCTTCTTTCCTTTTTTTTTGGGGGGGTCGTTTGGGGCCACACCTGGCAGTACTCAGGGCTTACTCTGGCTCCATACTCTGACATGCTTGGGGGGTCCATATGGGGTGCCAGGGATTAAAACTGGGTAGGCCATCTGCAAGGTAAATGCCCTCCCCGATGTACTAGTGCTCCAGCCCCTGTTGTGCTGGTTCTTCGTATCATCAATGGCCCAATGGTCTCTTTTACACTTTTCTACATCAGCATCTGGCTTTCAGATGGTTTCATGATCTCCATGTTCATTCCCGGCTTAGTCAATACATGCATAGCCTGGCCAAGCAGGAAGAAAGGAGAATTAAAGCATATCTTCGCCTTCAGTGGACACTTCTCTGGTCTTTACCCCTTCATTTACACTCTGCAGAATAGAGTCGCAAAGCAGCATCTGGCGGCAAGAAAGACAGGCACATAGATAGATGCCTCAGGGCGGGATCTGTGTGCCCAGCTCACAGTGCAGCTGTCTACTAAAAGAGGCAATGGGGACCCGAGTTAGAGAACAGCTCTTTGCAAGGTGTGCTTCTTGACAAAGCATCTTCCTTTAGATGGTCTGTGACACATGAGCCTGTGTGTACATTGTATGTGCATACATGTTTGCATATTTAGATAGGTTGGAAAAATAATTTAAATGGAAATGAAAATGTTTAAGATAGTGTAAGACAAAAACCCAAGAGGTCAACAGTTTTGCTAGTACAGGTAACGTTTCGGCACAAGGTAGGTGGGGGGATAGTGAGAAAAAGGTAGAGAAGTTAGTTCTTCTTCACCGTCAATTGCCTGCCTGCTTCCTTTCCTTTCAACTCAAGCTATATTGAATTTCTTCCCCTACTGTTCTTTTCTGCCTGGAACGTTTTTGTCTTGATCTCTCCAATTTCCTGCCATAGTACTCTGCCAGACTATGTGGTAGGGCACAGTGGGCAGGGCGTTTGCCTTGCACTCGGCCAACCTGGGTTTGATTCCTCCATCCCCTTCTGAGAGCCCAGCAAGCTACCGAGAGTATCCCGCCTGCATGGCAGAGCCTGGCAAGCTCCCCGTGGCGTATTTGATATGCCAAAAACAGTAACAACAAGTCTCACAATGGACACGTTACTGGTGCCCGCTCAAGCAAATCAATGAACAACAGGACGATAGTGCTACAGTGCTACAGTACTCTGCCCTCAGCTTTCTGCCCTACCACATAGTCTGGCTCTCACTAGCTCAGTGCTTTCAAGCCCTGGGTCAAAACAGGCCACATACAAGAAGAGCAGAAATTCACGTCTCAGGGAGTCACAGCTCTTTGTGGGATCAGTTGTCCTTCTGCTACATGCTTTACTGCAGTCACCACAGTGGGCAAGCCAATGAAATAAGCCAATCTGTCTCTAACTAAAACCCAGCGTGCACCTTTGTGGCCAAACTCTTGGAAGTACAATAGACGGTCCTCTGGTGTGATGTAAAAATGAGTCTTAGGGGGCTGGAGCGATAATACAGCGGGTAGGGCGTTTGCCTTGCATGCGGCCGACCCGGGTTGGATTCCCAGCATCCCATGTGGTCCCCTGAGCACCGTCAGGAGTAATTCCTGAGTTGCAGAGCCAGGAGTAACCCCTGAGCATCACTGGGTGTGACCCAAAAAAGGGGGGAAAAAAAGAATCTTAGAGATGGGGTTTAAAGTATGTGTGACTTCAGTCAGTCCCACCCCCGTCGGCTTTCTGAGCCAGGTTTGTGTTGCTCCCTCCTTCCTCTGTAAGGCACAGGACTAGTCTTTTTCCCTAGGGGCCAGTTTCCACATGATAGAGTTGATCAAATATGCTGTGAGTGAAACAGGGCAGAACCCCACCGCTCCCAGTCAAAAGGCACAAGCTGCACTACCTCCTTGGATAGAACTTCCACTCTTTTTCTTTTTTCCGACCAATCCAGATTTCATGGCATCAGGAGTCACACTTGGAACTTGCAGATGGTTACTTTTCAGTTGGTTCCTAAATGTGAGCTACTTCTGATGGTGAACAGATGCCCCACTATCAAAGGAACATGATTCTTGTTCTCTGATCCATGAAACATTTAGGGCCTATCTGTAAAGATAATGCGACTTCCCCTGATACAGGGAATGGTAATATCTATTTTGAGGTGAGGTGATGTGTATAAATCCTGAGCACGATCTCTGTGACCTTGTACATGAGCAAAAGTACCAATTGTTATAATAGGGGTTGGACAAGAAATCAATCAAATGAAGATTGTCTTATTAACTAAAGCACTAGAGGCTCTTTCAGGGTCAGGAGAATGAGACCCATCATTGTTACTGTATTTGGTATATGAATATGCCACAGGGAACTTGCCAGGCTCTCCCATGCGGGCAGGAAAACTCCTAGTAGCTTGCCAGGTTCTCTGAGAGAGAGAACTAGGCTATAAGATGTTGCACTTCCAGAGAGAAGCTGCTAAAATCTCATAGCTAGAACGAATGGAGATGTTACTGGGCCCGCTCGAGCAAATCGAGGACCAACGGGATGATAGTGATAGTGACAGTGATTAACTAAAGGGTTATACAGGATTAGACACCCAAGAGCTCTCAATGCTGGATAATTCTAAGCACTAAAGAATTCTTGTTATGTTTTTGAAGGCTTTTCTTTGGAAGTAAAGTTAAACTTTCCCTGACCATTTGAGTTTTAGTTGTAACCATATGGAAAGACTAGGGTTTTTTCTTTCTTTTCGGGATGCACCAGTGGTATCAGGGTTTACTTCTGGATCTGCACTCCTGAGGGGACTCTGCTTAGGGGACCATATGTGGTACCAGGTTTGGAACATGGCTTGGTCACATGCAAGTCAAGCACCCTACCTGCTGTACAATTGCTCCAGCTCTGTAAAGGCTATTCCTGAATTGTGGCAGAGACATAGACCGGGTAAGAAGTTCTTACCAGTTTTTACTTCTTACTGAGTAAGAAGCAGAGCATCCATCATGTCCCAGAGAACCTATATTCCATGTCTTAAACGGAGTTGCCGATCTGCAGGCAAGAAAAGAGAAAAAAACTCGTCAGTTTCTTCTACTTACAAGGAAATAAAACACCCACTTTCTGAGATGGTTCCCTTGGCCAGTGATTTTTCAGTCCCAGTTCTCATTTCAGAGTTATGTCCAGAAGACACTTCTCCACCACAGGGGCTAGGAATGATGAATACACCAAAACTTTCATAGAGCTCAAATTAGTCATCTGCATTCAAATGCCTCTCTTCACTGGTGCCCACTGCTTCCTCAACTGCATTTCCATATTCACAGGGACTGCTCCTGGCCGTGCTGAGGTTGGAATTACTAAGGCCCAAAGTAAAGGTGTCTGGGGATGGGAAGTGCGGGTGTGGGGGAGTCCTACTAGAGACCAAATACAGGGCCCCAAGTATGCTAACCATGTGTACTGCTGCTTGGAGTATTTCCCAGGCTCTTCGTATAACTTTTAACAAGGTTGGGCAAGTGTCTTTTAATGCTAGGGTGAGTTTCATTTTTTTTACGGTGGGGGAGGCTGGCAGTGTTTGGCTTTGTGTTTGGGAGTCACTCCCTGTGGTGCTTAAGGATCATGTGCTACCACCTGGGATTGAACTCAGGCCTTCTGAATGTTTAAGTATGCACTCAGCCCATTGAGCTATCTCTCGGGCCCAGTGTCTTTTTTTACTGTAGAGGTACAGCTATTTATTCATCCATTGATTAAGCTGATTGAATTGGGCATGAATTCCACATTACCTTTTTTAAAAACAATTTTAATTGGGTATCTATGAGATAGACCATTACAAAGCTGTTCATAAATAATTGGGTTTAAGTCATACAATGATCCAGCACCCATCCCTCTACCAGTGTACCTATGTCCCCCGTTTCCCCACCACCTTCCCCCAACCCCCTCAACCCCTACCCCCAGCCTCCCTCTATGGGAGGCACTTTCCTTCTTGCTCTCTCTCTCCTTTTCTTTTTATGCATTATGCTTTGCAATACAGATGTTAAGAGGTCATGGTGTTTGTTCATGTATGTTTGGTGTTCGGTATTTTTATAGTCTGGCCCAATGTCTTAATGTAAAACTGAAAAGGTATGCAAAGTTTTAAAGCACAAAGACAGATTGTGCATGCATGCATTCATGCAAGAGGCATTCTCTGATTCCATCGAAGTGCCAGGCACCATGTTTCACATTTGGGGATACTGCATAAGTCATTCAGTCATTGCCAGAAAGGACCCCTGTTTGAAACAAACAAAACAAGAGTTCAGTATTAATAATGATATAAAATGAATATAAAGCTATATCACCCTTGAATGTTGAACTCAAACATTCTTGCCCTATGGTTATTCATTTAGGCAATAGTGAAATGATATTCAAGGTTGCTTTGATCATCTGTGGTCTCTTAAAAAAATTCTGATCAAAGCTCACTTCTTCTGCCCCAGAGATAATTAAAAGTGAGCACACACAGAATTAGGTACAATGCAAGAAAAGACATTGACGTCAGGAGAAACCAAGTTTCCTCAAACTTGGCATTTTTAAAACCATATAAAGATGATCGGCTTCTCAGTGATTACTAACTCAATGGTCAATGCCAAGATTTCAGGTCTTTGTGGTCTGTGGCCACTCAGTACAGGCGGCAGAAGCTCGATTCCCTTGCAGAAGGAAGATGGGAAGAAGATGTTGAATGCGTCCTCCTGTCTGTATGTGGTCCCACCCAGAATGAGCTTATGTGTCATCTAGAACTAGATTTGTGTGGTCTCAAACTCTCAAGGAGACACAAGGTTTCACGGATGAACATATCTAGAGAGTGAAACTGGGCAGTTCATGGAGTTAAAATTGACTGTGACCCCAAAGTTTGCAGTAGGTTATCTTTTCCACTCACACACACATGCACACATACATGTATACAGACAGCCGGGCTTGCAGACATCTAGAACACTGTGGATTGTTATAAATAAAAACCTTTTACAAATCTCATTTGGGGAGGCTCCCAGTCACAGCGACAAAGAAACTGTGACTCCCACCCCACCCCTACCCCCAGCCCCATTATTCTAACTCCCTCCCAAACATCACCCACAGCCTCTTGGTTTCCCATTGTGCCATTTTTTTCCAGTGTCGTTTTATTGGTGGTGTTGAAAAGTCAAACTTCCGTGCTTTTATTTGACATTCAGTATAATTAGAATGAAGATGCCATTTTTACAGCAATGACCAGGAACATCTATGACACTTGGGACATGTCGAAGACTTAATTATACGGGGCTATTCTTTGAGTCTAATACCAACCAGTGTCTAATAGCTAGGTCTGAATTACCTGAGTTTAAGGACCTGGGAGATAACTCAGGTGACATACATAGCCCCGTGAGAGGCTTTGAGTTCCATCCCCAGCATCACGTGGCACCAATCAAGAACACCCCAGCTCCTGTCCTTGGGCACCTCTGGGTGTGGCCCTCTTATTAAATAATGATAATAATCACTGTCACTGTCATCTCTTTGCTCATAGATTTATTCGAGCAGGCACCAGTAACGTCTCTCATTGAGAGACTTATTGTTACTATTTTTGGCGTATCCAATACGCACAGGTAGCTTGCCAGGCTCTGCCACGCAGGCTGGATACTCTCAGTAGCTTGCCAGGCTCTCGGAGAGGGGTGGAGGAATCGAACTTGGGTTGACCGCGTGAAAGGCTAACGCCCAACCGCTGTGCTATCGCTCCAGCCCAATGATGATGATGATGATGATGATGATAATAGCAGCACATAAAAATGCCCAAGCTTATCTTTGAGAAGAACAAGTACTGTGCCCCCATAAAAATTTGTAGGGGTCAAATAAAACGGGCAGTGGACGGTTCTGCAAAATTCCAGCAAAAATGTGTATCCTCTATTGGTAGCAAAGAATCCGATGCCTGGAAAGAGCCTTTGGTTCTAGGGAGAGTTCCACCGCAGTAAAGAGTGGGTATGGCAGCACCCACAGAGAGAAAGGGCTGGGGGGAAGTGTCTGGGCTTACTCTTCTAACGAGTCCAGACCTCAAGGGAAGGGGCTCACCGTGTCCGAAACGGGGTCCGCCGACCAGCCGTGCCCGGCGCGGGGGAAAGGCGCACTTCGGCGACGCGCCGCGGTCGTTTTGCCAAGAGGAAGACAAAACAGAAGCCCGGGAGGAAAAACTGAGGACTCGGGTCTGGACGCGATCCACTTGGCCCCGCGACGCGCGGGGCGTTTCTCGGCCGTCCCCGGGGGGCGCGCGTCTCGGGGCGCGGGGCGGCGGGCGGGGGGCGCTGGGGACCGCCCGGGCCCCGCCGTCGCGGCTTTGAAAACTTTCCAGGGCGCGTGCCAGGGCGACGCGCCTCCCGCGGGCAACTTTTCCGGCGGCGGCGGCGGCGCGCGCGGGGGCAGCGTCCCCTCCCGTCCCCCGTCCCCGTCACTCTCGCCGGCGACGCGCCGCCCCCTGCGCCCTCCCTCCGGGCGCCGCGCTCGGCCCGCGCTGCCCGCGCCCCGGCCCGCCCCGGCCCGCGCCCTGGGCCCGCGCGGCCCCGCCGCCGCCTCTCCCCGATGGTCCGGAGCGCCGCGGCCAAGTCGCCTCCCCCCGCCGCCGCGGCGCACGACAGCGCCATGGACGCGCTGGACAACGCGGCGCCCGCCGGGCCGCTCGGCGCCAACGCACAGGTACACGCGGCCGCGCCCACCCTGCCGCGGGAGCCCCGCGCCCCTCGCTCCCGCCCCGCGCCTCTCCCTGCCCGCTCCCCGCCCGCCCGCCGCTCTCCCCCTCCCCGCGCCCCTGCCCTGCCCGGGGCTCCCCGGCCACCCCATTGCCCTGCCGGGGTCTGCCCGAGGCCCCCCTCCCGCCCCCTGCCCAGGGCTCCTTCCCTCCCCACCGCCCGCTGCCCAGTCCAGGTCTCCTGCTGCCGCCCCCCTTCTCGAAGCCCCCCTGCCCCCCTGCCCACCCCCCCACCTCCCGCCCTGGGCTCCTTCCCTTCCCATTCCACCCCCCACTGCCCTGTCCGGTTCCTCCTCACTCCCCACTACGCTGTCCGGGTGCGCCCCCCCTCGCCACTGTCCTGCCTGGGTGCCCCCCAACTACCCTGTCCGGGTCCCCGACCCCACTGCCCTGCCCGGGTGTCCCCCCCCACACTCACACTGCCCTGCCCGGGTGTCCCCCCCCCCACACACACTGCCCTGCCCGGGTGTCCCCCCCCACACTCACACTGCCCTGCCCGGGTGTCCCCCCCACACACACACACTGCCCTGCCCGGGTGTCCCCCCCACACACACACACACACTGCCCTGCCCGGGTGTCCCCCCCACACACACACACTGCCCTGCCCGGGTGTTCCCCCCACACACACTGCCCTGCCTGGGTGTTCCCCCCACACACACAAAACTGCCCTGCCCGGGTGTCCCCCCACACACACACTGCCCTGCCTGGGTGTTTCCCCCCTACTTCCCTGTCCGGGTGCCCCCCCCACCGCCACTGCCCTGCCTGGGTGTTCACCCCACTGTCCTGTCCGGGTCCCCGCCCCCCCACCGCTCTATTACCCTGCCCGGTGCCCCTTCCCCCACCACCCTGCCCTGGTCTCCTCCTCCCCGCGCCCCTCCTGGCCTGGACGACCCTGCCCCCTTTCGCCTTTCCCGGGCACTTCCCCTGCTTCCATTTTTCTCGGCTTCCGAAAAGAGCCGCGGGAGGGGGACAGGCAGTAAGTGGGGGGCAGGGACGGGGGAGACCCCCACCTCCCGGGGATCTCCAGGCAGGTCCCCCCGCGCCCCGGCCCAGGAGAGGCGCATGGGGCGCCATGAACCCCGCGAGCGGACTGGACCTGCTGCGGATCGTGAGTCTGCGGGGCGGGGGCGGGGGCTGGGTGGGGGCGGCCTGTCCCCCTACACACGCACACACACATGCACACGCACACACACATGCACACGCAACACACGCACACACGCGCGCGCACACACGCACACACAGGGGTCCGAGATCTCGGGTGGGGGGGAGGGGGGTGGGACGGCCGCACCTGGCCGCTCAAGTACCCCCAGGGCGCTGCGCATGTTTCTCTGGGACCCTCCTGCCCGCATCTCCCCGGGTGCCACTGGGGCCGGCCAAAGTTTTCATTTTTCCACCCCGGAACATTAGCCACTTCCCAGAGCTCCGGGACCCCCCCCCACGCCCTCGGATAAGTCTTCGGGTGGGTTTTTCCTTTTTGTTGGAGGGGCCCTTGGGTGCTGCGGGAGGTGCAACGGGCCGTGTCAGGTGTGGGCGTGGGGCCGTGCCAAGGTGCCTCCTTACGTCAGCCCTGGCAGGTACAGGGGCGGATCACACGCACCCCCGGCTCCCCACCGCGCCGTCTCTCGACTTTTCTCCTCGCGGGGGAAGTGCCTGGAGACTCCTCCTAGCTGTGGGCTGCCCGGGGGAGGGAGGTGAAGAGGTTGGGGTTACATTCTAGCTGTCGCTTGGGAGACTGTGCCTCTCTGCTCCGAGTGACACCGGCTGGTTCCTCTCAAGCCCACACTCGGCAGGTGACAGGCGGTGGCAGGCTTCTATCTGGGGAGCGCGGGGAGCCTCGCGCGCGTTATTCACCCGAGAGATAAGGGCAGGGGTGCCAGGCGGCCTGAAAGGTTACAGACGGCGTCGCTGCGCTGCTTGTGGCAGGTGGTGGCAATTTGGAGCTTGGTAATCAGCGCCGTTCCAGCGGCAGAACAGGGGATCTTTTCTTGCACTTTCTCTTAACTCTGGGATATAAACACATTGACAGAGCAGCTCGCTGGGGCTTGCCCTGGAGGGAGCTGGGGATTTATATAATCAGAAATGCCCCTCTCCCTCGGAGAGGCAGGCCGGCTCCGTTTCAGCCGGTTTGGAGCTGTTTGGGACCTCACAGAGGCTTGTCACTAAGCTCCTAGACTCCCCCTGAGGACCTGAATTCTGACCCACGCATGTCACATTTGCTCTTGACTCCTGATTTTTTCCTCAACGCTTAGCAGGTTAGATGAGAGACAATGAGCGACAAGGCATACTCAGAGACCTTGGTTGAGTCCAGGAGAAAGATCTTGAATATTGATAAAGGAAAGAACTTTTAGATTCTCCCCCCACCCCTCCTTCTTTGATCTTTCTTGGACTTTTATTTTTATAAAAAAAAAATATTCCTAGGATAAAAATAGAGTCCCAGTGTTTCTGGAGATCAAAGTTAGGACCGGCGGCATGCCTGCATTCAGATAAAAGAGACTCATTTGCTTAGTGATTTGTAGAGTTGTACATAGGACAGCAAACATTTATGGCGCGGCTGACTTGTGGAAATGATTCAGATATAACAAGATGCAGTTTTTCACTGCAAAAAATTACATTTCAGGGGCCGGAGCGATAGCACAGCGGGTAGGGCGTTTGCCTTGCACGCGGCCGACCCGGGTTCGATCCCCGGCATCCCATATGGTCCCCCAGCACCGCCAGGAGTAATTCCTGAGTGCAAAGCCAGGAGTAACCCCTGAGCATCGCTGGGTATGACCCAAAAAGCAAAAAAAAAATTACATTTAAGTAGCTCTAAGTGTGACAAAAATATGACAAAAATATTTTGCATGGCACGGGATTCTGAGAACTATCCCATGCATCTTTTATGGTGGCAGTGATATAAAGATCACAGCTATTCTATTTGGAATAATCTGTAAGGACTTCATGGAAGAGGTGGCCTCTGGGAAGCTCACTGAACGATAGGTCAGACTTCAGAAAGGATTTTTCAGGGCTATTGTAGGGGACAGCACAGGAAGCAAAGGCACAAAACTCTTAAGAGATGACATTTATAATTTCTGGTTTGAAATGAGGGTACAAAGGTTCAGATTGGACCTAGGAAGAGCTGCAGGACTTAATGGGGTCATTTATGGCCAGATCTTGGTAGTTTCAGAACCTGTGTGTATTGAACAACTGAGCCAGACTCAGGGGTCCACAAAGAAACCACTAGCCAGCTCATGAAGCAGATTCCCTTTGGGAATGCTCTGAAGACAGCTTGGAAGTCGAGGAGTATGAAGGTGGTTCTGGCAGCAGGGAAATCACCAGAACAGCTTTGTGGTAAGAAATATAAAGAACTCAGCCAAAGAGAGAGAAAAGGTAATGCCAGTGGCAGGTCCCTGCCGAAGACATTTCAGAGACTCGGGCCACTGAAGCTGACAAGTGGCTGCTTAGATTAATCAGGAAAGAGAGGAGGAAGAAGGGTCATTTCAAGCAGGTCGCACTGTAGCACTGTCCTCCTGTGGTTCATCGACTTGCTGAGTAGGCACCAGTAACGTCTCCATTGTGAGACTTGTTGTTACTGTATTTGGCATATTGAATATGCCACAGGTAGCTTGCCAGGTTCTGCCTTGCAGGTGGGATACTCTTTGTAGCTTGCCGGACTCTCCGAGAGGGACAGAGGAATCGAACCCAGGTCAGCCACATGCAAGGCAAACGCCCTACCCCCTGTGCTAGCAGGTAGGGGTGAAAAAAAAAAAGAAGATTCAGCTCCCTCGGTATTTATCTCTTTGCTTTTTCTACCTTCCAAAAATGAAAGTAATTTTCCTTGAATCCTGTTCCTCTCCCGTCCATTTATTTGAGGGAAACATTGCTTTGTTTACTTTATAGCTAATAAATCATGGCATCACGGGGCTGTGAAAACTTGGCAGAGGCCTCAGTTTCATCCCTCTGGGCAGAGGAGCCAGCAGCCAAGAAAGGACACTGTCTCAGGAGACCCCTGTTTCCTGTGGCTCCCAACAGCAGGCATTCTACTTAGAAATGGATTTTCATTTGCAAATGGTACTTCTGAGCTGTTGTGGCTTTTAGGAGCCTTTTCTGTTCCATGCCAGCTTTGCCTTGCAAGTTCTGTTCGAACAGGGCAAATGAGCTCGCAGCCCATTTTCCCATTTTATATCATTTAATGCTGCCCAGAGATAGGGCAGCCTTATTCATTCTGACTGCTCCACTCCTGCACATAGTCATAATCCAAATGGATATATATACATATATATATATATATTTATGACACCTGAGATGAATGGCAACTGAGCTGAAGTTCTCGAAATGTCTGCTTTAAGTTGCCTGTGTATAGTTTTGGTGCAAACCTAACTCAGGTGCTTGTTGAGGACTGTCCATCTAAAGTCCATCTGTACCTCTGCTACCAGTTAGTTAGTGAACCACAGGTGACTTCTGAACACTTGAAAAGCAGTTTGTCTGACTGCACTGCCCCAAATATACCTCAGAGACTTCGCAGGAAGTAAGGGCTGCAAGGCATCTAAATAATCAATATGATTGCAGGTTGCAGGGATATTTCCAATCTATTCAGTCACAAGCACATGCTTTCAACCTGCTCTACCTGTTGCCTTTTGGCCCTTGAATGTGGCTACTAGAAACTTCCCACTACTTTTGTGGCTTCTATTTTTCTTGGGAGAGCTTGATTCTAAAGTGTAGCGCTGGCTGTCCTCTAGAGAATAGACCAGATGCCCAGTGAAGAGTGAGGACTGGAGATAGCGAGAGGAATGGAGAAGAGGCTGATCCCTGGGGGACCTGGAAAAGGGAAAAGGAGCAATGCACTCAGTCTCTCGCTGTGGGATTAGCGCAGGCACCTTCGCTCACACCTGAAAGGAACAGGCCATAACCCTGCGCTTGTTTGTTTTGCTCCTAGCAACAGGATTCAGCCAGTTCCACCCCGGCTGAGTTTGCCAGATGCTTTCTAAGCATGTAGCCCTACAGCCTGGTAACCACAGCTGCCTGAGTCTCTGGAGCGAAGAGCTTTTGAAAAGACAGTTACACTCTCTCCAGCCCACCTTCCTCACCCCATGCAGTGCCGTTTTCCAGAAACATTCTTAGCTCAGAGGTATTGGTTTGTCTTCAGGCTTCAGACAGTAGGGTCCTGGACCTATTTGGTCTTCTGGGTTTTGTGTCTTGCTGAAAACATTCACTCCTGGATTTCCTCTAGAATGGTATTTTTTTGGTCCTGGGGTAGCATGGGAACGTTGAAAAAGATGTCAATCAGAATTTCTGAGTATGGTATAAAATGCAAGAATCTAATATCTTACTAGAGCAGGGATTTGAGATCTGGTCAATCTTGTGGTTGGTGTTTCATTTTTCTTTTGTATGGAAATACTCCATTTCTCTTTGCCACATTTAATTCTTTTTGAAATATTCGGCCTGAAGAGCTGCTCCTTTCAACAAAAGTTGAGCAAACTGTATTAACGTGGAGATGCATGTTGGAGACGTGAGGGCACAGTTTAACTTTGTGACTGTGAAATGTGTCAATATTCTACAGCTTGCATGTGAAATATACTGATTTTTACAATTACAGGGAGTTAAAATTAATTTTGCTCCCTATTCAAGTCAGGGGAACTGGAGCAATAGCACAGCGGGCAGGGCATTTGCCTTGCACACGGCCAGCCCGGGTTCGATTCCTCCGTCCCTCTCAGAGAGCCCGGCAAGCTACCGAGAGTATCCCGTACGCACAGCAGAGCCTGGAAAGATACCCGTGGCGTATTCGATATGCCAAAAACAGTAACAACAAGTCTCACACTGGAGACATTATTGGTGCTCACTCGAGCAAATCAATGAACAAAGGTGCTACGGTGCTATTCAAGTCAGGGATCTGTCTTAGGGTCTTTCCCAGCCTAGCTAGAGGTGGATTAAAAGGAAGGCAAATCTTGACCTAAAGATTTCCTTCCGTCTGACCCTTCCCCCGTCTAGCGAGGCTGCTCTGTCCCTTTCTCCTTTCCTCATCTCCCCTGCCCCCCATAAAAGAGCTTTATTCATGCTCTTCTTCATTTTTATTCCTTTTTTGCTTTTCTGTAAACTGAACCCTATAGAAAAGGATTCATTTCTCCCTTTCTTAGGGATGAATTTTTCTTCTTCTGCCCTAGTGAAGGACCAGCCAACCTTCACGCTAAACTATTGGTAAATGACATTCATGTTGGATTCCTCTGTGGATCCTGGTGACTTGATTTATTTTGGACCCATGGAGAAGGATAGCACAAGTATAAGGGGATAAATATAAAAAATAGTGTCAAGAAGGTCGAAATTGAATTTCTGGCATCAGCATTATGCTCATAGGGAAGAATTTTTAGGTAGGAGAATTATCATCCTCTCCATCAACTTCAGAAGGGGCTTCGTAAGACTCTCCCCAGGGGCTGCCGTGACTGGCTGCACTGGAATCTTCTAGAATCCACTGCTGCTGTCGGCTTCAATCATACAGAAATTCTGTTTCAGTTGCTGTGGAAATGTGCGTGCAGGCTGCTTTTAAGACTAATCCAATGTTAGGTGATTCAGTAATCAAAGGAGACAGTTCACTCAGAGAAACTGATAATAACACTTTGAAGCCTACTCGTTGTCTTTTTCATCAGCCACTTTCATATTTGTGGATATTTCTTCAATGTTGCTTCTGGTTTTAGAAATCGGACTTAGCTCGGTTGATGTTTTAGGAGAAGGAAGGAAAGTTAATTATACGCTTGTCTTTTTGGTTCTTTGGCATCACTGGATTTTATTAAACTCCTTGTGGTTGATAGCCAATGAGGCAAATTGCATGAATTCAGGTTGAGTTCTGGGGAGATCTCGGGACTGGCCGAGGCTCAGAGGGTATTCTGGGTTATACTTGACTTTCCGGCCAACTCCTTATTCTTCTCTCCCTGAAAGTGGAAGAACTTTGGTTAACTGTTTTATTTGTTCATATATTTAATGAGGTTTAAAAATATTTAGAAAAGCCTTTGTTCACACAATTAGCTGCATTTACAGTAGCAAATTAAGAAAACGATACTTTTCCATATTTAGTCAAGGAAATATTTGAATGCTTAATCTTTCTTCTCTTTCCATTTTGGGTTGGTTTGGCCTTTGATTTTTTTTTTTCATTTTGTCCGATGAAGAGCTCTAGTCCTTGTTTTCAAGGAATTAAAGACTAAAGCAAAAGCAAACAAAGAAAACACCATTCCAACAAGAGGGCCTTAATTTTAAATATGCATGGGGTGAAAGAGGACTTCATTTTGTATCAGCAGTATAAATTTTCGCTGATATTTTTTAAATATATAAAAGTGGACTATTTACTTTCCAAATGGCATTTTCATTGTTTTCATTGTTCCTGCATGCTGCAATAAAGAAATGTCATTACTGAGATCCGGATTCAAATCCCAGCATCCCATACTGTCCCCTGAGCACTGCCAGGAGTAATTCCTGAGTGGAGAGCCAGGGGTAACCCCTGTGCATTGCTGGGTGTGACCCAAGAAGCAAAAAAGAAAAAAAAAGAAAAAGAAACGCCATTACTGAGCACTCATTGCTGAGTACTTGAAAACAAGTCGTTATTGAGGATCCTACTATTAAATTTTTTTAATGAATGGGAAGAAATTATGCTTAAAATGAGCAAAATGGCCAAATGGAGTTGGAGGGTTTTTCCTGAATGGGATAGAAAACAAGTCAGAATTTGCCGTAATACTGTTCAGGGAAGAACAAGTTAATGCTTTGAATAAATTACGTCTCATAAATTTAACCGAAGAACAATTATTCTCAAAGCAATCACCTTCTGTACATGAATCAGTGTTCATGGACTGCTAATGGAGGGGGGAGGGTGCTCCCAAATAGTTCTTAGGGTACCCAGCAATCAATATTCAGGGCACCCTGGGGTGCCAAGAATCAAATGTGACATCTCCACATGCGAAGTTTCTGCTCCAGCCCTTTGAGCCATCACTTGAGCCTGGTGAATTTTTTCTATTTTGATTTTTTGGGAAGAGGGAGACCCCCAAATAGTGTGCAAGGGTGCCAGGTTTACCCCTAGACTCAGGCAACCAGGTCAGTGGTTTAGCGCTGGGGCCAGAGGATGATGTGATCTCCAGGACTACCAGCAGCTGTGTCCAGAGGGTCTGCCGTGAGCCCGGCGGGTGTGTATGAGCCCTGCGCCCTAACCACTGCTCTCCTCCTTTCTCTGCCAGGCAGTGCTTTCTCTCCCGGCCCTCCCAGCACTTCTCAGCCATGCAGGCCGGTGGTTGAACGTGGGGGCCTGAGGATGCAGGAGTCCTCCTGCCTCCTGCAGTGCTGGGCCTCCGCGTCCGTACACAGTGATGCTCCGGGGACCAGGTGGTGCTGAGGCTGACACCAGGGTCTGGCACACACATCTCACACGCCTTCACCCCTCCTGTCTCCCTAGCTCCGCGACTGATGTGAATATTGTGCAAACTGTGCTGTACAGCTGGACTTGATACTGTTTCAAACACAGGGTGGTACCGGATTTATGTGCAGCAGCAACACCTGAAATAATGTTTATGGTCAGTCTTCTCGAGGGCCTGCAGCAATTAATGTGATTTTTATTTTAAAAGCATGTTTAATCTCTTGCAGAGAGCTGCCGCCTCCCCAGGGACTGAATGTTTCAAATCTGAGCTCTCACAGGGCCTGGGTGGGGGGAGAGGGGGAACTTTGTGAGTATTCAGGGAGAAGTTGAAACCCCCAAAGGAGTTGGACTCTAAAGCCCATTTCTCATTAAGAACCTCAGACAAAGGACAGTGACCGTGCCTCAAAGATGCTCTTTCCACCCACTTCAGAATGGTACTGGAAGGTTGCACTCAGTTCCTGGGCTGAGCCTCTGTTTTTGCTTTTGTTCCCATAGATAATTGATACAGCCCAGTGGCTTCATGGAAATTTGTGTTTCCATATGAAATATAGCCTTTTTTCTTTATTTTTAAAGAAATGTTCATCCTTTCATTTCATTTTCTTAAGCTGTGGATGAGCACATCTCTCTAGACCTTTACATAATAATTGGGAAAGGAAGACCGCTGTTGAAAGAATGTTATTTTTCAACAATTTTCTGGATAATGTTTACATAAGTAAAAAGAATAAGCTGTGAAGTGAGTAGAACCTTGTAGGGTACATTAGGAAAGCCCAGCCTAGATTATCTTCCCTTTTATGAAGCTGAGAGTTAATTAAATGCCATGGAAACACATTTGTATTATATAAATCCCTGAGACACTTGGACGAGAGCAAACATATTTCAGAAAAATTTTTGCTTTCAGATTATACCACCCTCTCACTGATTGCGGATTCTTCTAAATTGTTCATAACACAAATGTTTGCATTAATTTCAGCTTGCCTAAGTGCTATGTACGTTATGGTTAATCAGATATTTCCAATTTTGTAAAAAAAAAGGAACTTTATGAATAGATAAATAGGTAGATCCAAGTGGCATTTCCAAACCCATATGTGATCTCTTTCTAAAAAAGTTTCTTTTGTAAATTCGAATGAACTTATGAGAATAATCAAGTTCTGTGAGTCTAATTCTTCTAACCACACTCTCTGTCAGCCCACTTCTCCCACCCTCTCCTCTTACCCTTCATCTGCCTGGCACTTTTTATTATTTTGTGTCCTTACCATTTGCCAGGTCTTGTATGAAATGCTGTAAAGACATTTATTTTATTTATTAATCAGAACAGCTCTGCCAGGCCCACATGAATATCCTTGGTTTATTTTGAGGGGTTGTTTGTTTTGGATTTTTCTGGTTTGTTTTGGGGCGACACCTTGCTGTGCTCAGAGCTCACTCCTGGTTCTGTGCTCAGGGACCACTCCTGGTGAATTCAGGGGACCAACTGGAGTGCCAGGATTAAACCGAGGTTGACCATGTGCAAGGCGAGAGACCTACACACCATATTGTCTCTCCGGCCCGGGATATCCCTGCTTTTAAGGACGAAATCACTCGAGTTCTCATCTGTTAGCAAAGATCCAGTCTGTGGATGTTTAATTGTAAAACTCAGTGTTGGGATATTTTTTACTTATATATTTTTTCTCTACTGTTTCAACTTTATCATAGAATTCAATAAATTGCTATACATCCAGTTCTTCTTGTTATAGCTATCCTGAAGAGGCTATTTTGTCAGTGTTTGCACTTGGTCCAATCCTATTATTGATATCTATTGTCGTTTAATATCCTGTTTGTAACTCCTTAATAGCTATCCCACAATACTACATTAGCTCCAGCAAAATCAGTGAGTTGTCTAAAACTTTAGGGCTTTAAACATTATTCGGAGGGATCCAGCAAATTTTACAAGGAATTTTAATTTCCTGTAATTCACTCCCAACTGGGTACTGATTTAGCCATCTTACTGTATAATCTATGGATATATACGCTGATGTGAAGAATTGGCATCAAGCTTTGTTCAGATCCTAGTGAGATGGACATGTCTGCCAATTTATTTTTTATTTATTTATTTTTTTTTGATTTTTGGGTCACAACCCAGCGATGCACAGGAGTTACTCCTGGATTTATACTCAGGAATTACTCCTGGCGGTGCTTGGGGGACCATATGGGATGCCGGGGATCGAACCCGGGTCAGCCGCGTGCAAGGCAAATGCCCTACCAGCTGTGCTATCGCTCCGGCCCCATGTCTTCCAATTTCAAGGCAATCGGATTCATGTTGCAAAGTGTTCTCTGGCCATTCTCTGCCGTTCTTCCAAGCACCACTCTATCAGAGGAGCATCTATGGGATTCCAGATTTAGGCATGGAAAGAAGCAAAAAAGGGGTTGCTCAGAACCACTGGGAAGCAAATAATTCAAGGAGCAGGGGGTAGCTTGAAGGACTGGAGCACATGCCTAACATGTTTGAGGCCCTGAGTTTGATTCTTGGCACCTCAAGGCCTCCCCCAGAACTGCTGGGTGTGGCCCTAGTGGCCTTCAGTATTGGACCATTCAGCCCAGTTGACTGAGTATCACTGGAAATGCCCTTGGTCCCCACTGAGCATTGCTAGGAGGCCCTCGAAGAAGCACCTCAGCATTTCTTTATGTGTGAATTTGTTGTTTTTCTGCTCTGTGATATGTCTCTCCCAGGTCCTGCTGTTGCCCCAATTCAAGTACTCATTGCACTTGAACATATTTGATTTTGTGGTTTGGGGGCCACACTTGATGGTGTTCAGGAGTTGCTCCTGTGTCTGTACTCTGGAATCACTCCTGGTGGTGCTCAGGGGACCATCTCTAGTGCTGGGGGTGAAGTTGGGGCTGGAAGTGACTTTATGCCTGTCCCATGTCCCTCACCCCAAGATTTTATTTTTCAATGTTCTCTCTTGATGGGTTATTGTCTTTTGAAGAAAGACATGTTAATAGTAACAAACTGTTTTTGTTCTCGGGTTAGTAAATGCTTTGTGGGGGATCTATCCTCCCCATAACTCACTATGCAAGATAGATCACATGATTCCACCTAGAGTAACCGTCTAATACTGCCTGTCCAATGGCATCTTATGCCTTCTTTGCTTGATGTTTTCCAGAACTAATTTTTGTGAAAGTGTCAAACGATAACCTCCTTTGTCTCGTACTTTTGCCTTTCTGCAGTCATATGGGAAAGGAGCCAGAAGAAAGAGCAGATTCAAAGGTTCGGATGGGAGCACCTCTTCAGACACAACCTCAAACAGCTTCGTTCGCCAGGTAGGGAGAGCGTTACATGCGTGGCGCAAGGGAGCCCGTTAAAGTGAAGTTTTTTTTTTTTTAAATCTCAAGGTGTTTTAAAACTGTATCATGCTTAAGATTTATTTAGTATCGTCCTCCTTTTAATTGAAAAGAAAATTGTCGTTGCATGTTATAATTAAAATATTTGAACTAAAGTGAGACTAGAATAATTGCACTCTTTCCTCGCATGGTGGGGAAAGGCAAGTGTAAAATCATTATGGAGGATTTATTTCTTCCTAATGGACAGAGTGAATGCCAGCAGAAATGGTGACAGATTTGGGTTGGGGGTTTCTTGATTGTTTGTGTGAGTGTGTTTGCTTTGTCTGGGCAGTAGGTGAGCATAGCAACAGTGAAGACAGAGACACTGGATGCTGTTTCCCCATGAGTTTCCTTCTTTCTTCATATGGCTTGGGTTGCCAAAGAGAAAATTGTTGCTGGTTGAGGCCCCTAAGATGAAACCGTGTGGGATGTCTTTGACACTAGGTTAAGCTGTGATGCGAGAGGTCGTCTCTATCCCTGTTGGCGCATGCTGTTAAAGAGTGTCGGGATCGCCTCTAAAACAGTGTTCCTAAAGGGATCTTAATTGCCAGGGGCCGCCAGACCCCCAAGGCTTACTAATGGGATGTGGGGGCATCCCACACTAGATCTCATCAGATCTTATCGCATAAAATCTCATCAGATCCAGGTAAGCCTTGACCACTTGTTAGGGGTGGGAAGGCGGTAGAGTGGCTTCCTGGCAGAGGGCTGCTCATTATTGGTTAGTGCGCTTGTCTATCATCTCTTGTCCTCAGCAGTTCAGTTCTCCAAATAATGACGCCCACACTGCTCTGTTTGGGGGAGCGGCTACCACTCTTTGCTTTCTGAGTCTCTTACCCCAGGTTCTTCTCTGGGGTGAGTTAGCAGCAATGGGAGAGTTGTGCTTGGCTGTCCCCATCAGTGCCCCCATCTCCCCCAGCCCTTTCTGGTACAGCTTTGAAGCACTCCAGAAGTGTGGTGTATGACAGGCAACTGGAAAAGGCTGGGTCTGGGTCTAGGCCGGCTGGGAATGGTAGGAAGTTAGGAAGAGAGAATTGGCTAAGAAGGTGTGAAGCTTGAGACTTCGAGTGTTTTAGAAAGGAAAAGGAAGGTGAGGCCAAGAGAGGCCCAGGGAGGCATCATGTGGTCGCATGGTGAGAACTTGCCGGGAAGAGTGGAGGAGAGCATCAAGGTGACGTTCCTGTGGGCAGGAATCAGGCACCCTGGTGCCCAGTCTGAGTGCAGAGCCTGGGGAAAGAGTCACTTGGCTTTGGTGAGTCAGTTCAGTGAAAGTGACCCCCGACCTTTTTCATTTCAAGTGTCCATATTTATTCTGCCTCTGGAAGCAGGAGATTGAGCCACGGAGCTAGAATCCGCAACTCTGAGTCATCAGCTCAGGGACTGGACACAGGAGGGCCTGAAGCAGAATAAGATCAGCTTCTTAGAATGCACGGAGTGGTGCAAGGCCCCACGGAACACCAGAAATGTGGAAATAGTGTTGGGAGCAGGGGGTGGTAGGTTTCAGGAGGACCAGGTACTGTGAAATTAGTAGTACACCACTTATTACTGCCGTTTTCACTCCCTACAAATGGCATTGACTGGCCCCATTTTCAGTTGTCTCTGGTGATCTATTGTCTGCTTGGAATTTTCAGAGCATCCCATGGGATGGCCACACTGCATGAAATTCACTAGAATTTGGTTTTCCTCATGATAACTTTCTCCTCCTCCCTCATCCTTCCCCCTCCTCCTCCTCTTCCTCCTCCTCCTTTGTTTTTGGTGACTTTGTGCTTCGTGATTTTTGGTGAAATTCTGTGCTCCCAGTGCAATGTTGAGCAGAGCTGATAGACTCCTAAACGTCAGTTTGTTTTTTCTTTTGTGTGTGTGTGTGTGTGTGTGTGTGTGTGTGTGTAAAACATACACAAGCATGTGACATTTCTCCGGATGGTCTGTCTCCTCTGTACCAAGGATGCCTTTGATTCTTCATGGAGCATGGTGTTCACTGTGGTTGGATTGGGACAGTTTTGATGCTGATTCCTCAGAGTGCCAAGATGCCCAATAATTTCTGTATTAAAAAATAAATTTAGTTAGAGCCCCACAAATGAATGAATTTATTCTTTAATGCAAGTTGCTGGTATAAGGAAACATTGCTTTTGGGTAAGTTTCTGCCTGAGAACCTGAAGATTTTTAGGATAGTCGCCATAAAAGGATGCTTGTCCTGGTTGCGGTTCCCTTTCCTGGTTGGCCAGTCCTGTCTCATCAGCATCCCATTCCTCTGGCCCTCCACATCATCCATCACTGGAGTCAATTATAGTGGAGATGAGGATTGGAGGGGGATACCCCTCATAGAAGTAGTTCACTTCCCTGGTGTCCAGATGGAGCCCAGTTTCCTGCTTAGTTAAGTGGGCACACTCCTTCATGTGTGGTCAGCGACAAGGGTTTCAATTTTCAGCTAAAGGAAACACCCAGACAGACCCCTATTGGTGCTTTTCAGGTACCCACAAAAACGTTCTTCTACCTTTTTATTTTGGTTTTGAGGCCACACCCAGTGATGCTCTGGGCTTACTCCTGGCTCTGCGCTCTGGGGACCGTATGGGACACTGGTTGTCAAACACAGGTCCGCCTCCTGCAAGGCAAGTGCCCTCCCTGCTGTACTATTGCTCTGGCTCCTACCTTTTAATTTTTCTCCTTACAGGAAGCAGAGACTAGCTACAGGGCTGCACATTTTCCTCAGCATCCAGACTGAAAACTATAAGCCACAGAGAGCAGCCACAGTGCGCACTGACCCCTGTCATCAGAAGTGGCTAGGATTCCCTGTCTGGGTTGTCATTTCCCAGTTGTTATCTCTTGGTCAATTGAGCCAACCCGGAAGGGCAAGTGGTCACCATTTCCATTTCCTTCCTCCTCCAGGTAACAGTGGTCCTGAAAGTCCTTTTTTTTTTTTTTTTTTTGTCTAATTAACTTGGAAGGCAGCCCCTGGTGGTCTGTGCTTTGAGTTTTGCAGAAGTTGAGGCTGTTAATCAGTGTTGTGTGTCAGGGTCCTGTGAGATGCAGCCGTGAGCACCTCATTCTATGTGAGAAGCTGCCTCTTCGGTTCCTCAGGGCTTTTGCTTCGCGACTAGCACTTAAATTTTTACCACAGAAAGGCACAGAGTGTTAAACATGGCTTGTAGGCACCCTAACTAGATTGAGTGCAGGTTATTCAAGTTGTTTTTGTCCACCATATTATTTAATTCATAGAATGATGATTATCATGGGGTTCTAACTAAGATAATTAAAATTTCTAGGCTGGCTTGGATGGCTTCTGATGTAAACGCTCTGTACTCTCTGGCTGTCTGCTGTGAGTGACTGCATCAATAAGAAAACTTTATTTCTCATAATTACAGATCTGGAAAAGCTCCAGTTCTTAAGATCCTTTACATTTAGGGCGTTGTATACATTCAGAGCCTGTTAAGATCATTCCCTTCTGGTACTATTGAGCTCCTTCCGTAAGTTTCTCAGAAGAAAGGGGGTGGGGTATCCCTGAGGTGTGCTGTCAGGGAAGGAGCAGACTCGAAATTTTAGCTCCAGAATCTAAGTCAATTAATTTACTGGAAGAAAAAATAAATAGGTGGAGAGAATTAACAAGGCCTGCTTGGCATTGAAGGCTAGAACATTTGTGCTGTTCTTTTCGAGAGATTGTGCAAGAGCCACTCACTGTATAAATTCTTTGATACTGCCAAGGTCAGAGAAAAGTATGTACAACTGCAAATAAGTCCTGGTCATCAAAGTTAAAGCCGCTGTGGGGGCCCGAGGGGGTTAGTTACTGCTAATTCATCTCAGTTCTCTCTCTCTTTCTCTGTGTTTCTCTCTCCCCTTCTCTGTAGCTCTCCCTCTTTCCGTGTCTCTATTTCTCTCTATCTCTCTCTGTTTCTTTCTCTCTCACTCTCCTTTTCTGTCTCTCTCTGTCTCTATTTCTCTGGCTTTCTTCCCTCCTCCCCCTTTCTTTCTCTCTCTCCTTTTCTTCTTCTTTTCTCTCCCTCTCCTTTTCCTCTTTCTTCTTTCCTCTCCCCCACTCCTCTATTTTTTATGTCTCTCTCTTCATTTTCTTAAAGACATGCTCTCCCTGGCTACATTTACGCACCTGGCAGTGTTCCTAAGATAAGCATCAACTGTTCAGAAGATGACTTCCAGTTAGATTTTTGCTTTTTTCAGTAGTGCTGGTCGGGGAACTCCTAAGTCGAATTTTGGGAGTCTGGGGGCCAATCCCTGCAATGCAGCTTTGGAACCACCCGGGCTATACCCAGCCTGGTTCACCAGAGACTGTATCTTGCAGTGCCAGGGATTGAACCCGAGCCCTCTGTGTCCCTGACTTGCCCTCAGCCTTTGAGACATTCTCCTCAGCCTGAGTTTGCTTGGTTTTGATGATTCACAGCATAGTAGCTTTTCCTCGAATTCATCGGAGCCCTGCTCTGTGCCCCCCTGTATATAAAGCCAAGAATCCCTTTCTCTGAAGGTCGTCCTCGTATGTCCCCGTGTTGGACTGACTGGTGTCCTTTGAAAGTTGAGAAATTCTTCCCGGAATTCTCAGGTGCCCCTTTTCTTTGGTGTTTGCAAGAGGAACAGCGCTGCCACTGATCTAAGGTTTTGCTCATCAGCATATGTTGTGGTTGTCCTGTTAATAATTCTGTAGTTTCTAAAGGCTTCCAGATTACAAACCAGAATGACAGAATGGAATGAAGCAAATATTTAACAGAAGGTTGCATGGCACTTTCAGAACATGGTATTCTAAACAAATTTCATCTCCTTCCAGTGCAGTATTCTTGGTGCTGCTTTTTTGGACCTTTTATTAGCTCAGATTGGCTTTAAATGTGAGTGATTAATCACAGAGACGCAGAGTCTATTTTTTTAGTTTTGTTTTGCAAAGACAGATTAAACTGTGATAATGATTATAGACTCCAGGCCTGCATAGACTGATATGTTTAAGGTTGGATAAGTCTTTCAGCCCTTAAATATTAGTTTGTTGCCTTGTTATGCTGTATTCGGCACAAACACAACTATAAATAATAATGCAGTAGATTTATAGTCATTGTGGCTTCCTGTAAATGTCTTTCTCTCTTACTTGGTTTTCACTTAGATTTTCTGAATAGCAGGATCTATCCTCAGTCCTCTCAAGAGCCTTTTTTAAATATGTCAGTATTAAAACATTAGACTCTTTCAATAAAGTCCTTCCTTCCTTCCACACTTTCTCACACCTGGCTTGCTCAGGGATTACTTCTGACTCTGAGCTCAGGAATCACTCCTGGAGGTACTTGGGGGAATCATATGTGGTGCTGGGGTGAGCTGGGTTGGGGAGGTGCAAGGCCAAAGCTTTGAACCCCTGTACTATCTCTGTGGCCAAGCATAATTAGGTTTAGTGTCTCTTTTGAATGTAATTTTTGGATGAGATCAACAACATGATTACATGTAAAATCCTCCTCATTCTCAGATTGTTTTCATATATTTTGGATACCTACCATCTGCACTTGATTTGATTATTTAGCTTGCTGATTATTAAAATAATTTTGTGGATTGAGACATTTTATTTTTGTATACATTTTTCTCCTTAGACATGGTATGTTACATGATAAATTATTTTATTTTTATTTATTTTTAGAAACAGAAAGGTTTATTGAGAGAAGAGAAAGAAACTCCCCTGTTGGCTGGTTTCTGAATTATTTCTTCAGTGTCTGATATTTCTTAGACTCTCAGATATATCATATTTTCCACCTGTGTACCCATTTTCTTCCAATATTATTCTTCTTTTACTTGGCTGATCATAGCAAAATCTTCGTAGTCTTAGGCGATTTAGTCCTACTAAATGGATTAAAAGTTGACAAGTGATCTAGTATGGAGTGATTAATATCATTAAGAAAATAGAGATTGGGGCTGGAGAGATAGCACAGCGGGTAGGGCGTTTGCCTTGCACGCGGCCGACCCGGGTTCAAATCCCAGCATCCCATATGGTCCCCTGAGCACGGCCAGGGGTAATTCCTGAGTGCAGAGCCAGGAGTAACCCCTGTGCATTGCCAGGTGTGACCCAAAAAGCAAAAAAAAAAAAAGAGATTGAATAACCAAGTAAGTTTGTAAAAAGTTTGGCTCAGTTGAGCCTGAAACTTTTAGGAGTCCTGCTATAAAGATCAGTTACCTCATTTAAGATTAATTATTCATGTGTTTTAGTCTTCAAAGGCATAGGGACCAAGCTAGTAGGCTGGTCTCATCAGGAAACCGTTCTCTCTTCCCAATTCTGTTTTTTATCGATGTGAATATTGCCAACTTCTCTCCCTACTGATTTGTTTCTGGAAATCTTCTTGTCTGATGATTATCAGATGCTGAAGAAGCTGAAGAAGTCTTTCTTTCTTTCTTTTGAGATTTGGGCTTATGCCTCACACATAGTTACTATGTTTTAGTTCAACAAGTAAGGAATTCCAGTTTTATCTCATCATTATTCCTCATTTGTAACCAAGCATGTATGTGTTTGTTAGAAAGATCTAAAGTGTAGAAAGGAACTGAGCTCCCTACCCCCACTTCTGATCTTATCCTTCTTTTCAAAAAATAAAATTAACTACTTACAAAAAAAATCATCCTTCTTTCACCACCTGCTTGTTCTCATGTTGGAGGAAAAAGGCCAGAAGAGATACTCACAGGGGGGGCGGGGGGGGGGGGGTCTTTGTAAAGTCTGCCATTGGTGATCCACTGGGAAAACGGTACACGGTTTTTCAGGCTGTCTCTGTCCTCTGCCACCATCAGTCAGCTTTTTCATCCCTCTAAAACTGTCATCAGGTTTTGGAGAAATATCTAGGCTTTAGAACCCACATCCTTCTTAATGCTTGCTGGATCCTTGGTCTATGCAGACAAGTTCTGGCTTCAAGCCCTTTTTTCCTTTCCGGCTGCTAATGCAAGAGTCCAGGACAGCGTGATCAGACTTTGACAAGAAATATTTATCCTGATTGCATATTTCACCTCAGAGTCTGGGCAGGATGACCTCATGATCAGTCTTTCTTGGAAAGTCATGTTTTCTCCAGCTCAGAGGACTTCATGGACCTGTCACCTAGAGGTGGCACGATGTGGATAGATTATTCCTTTGGAAAGATGGGATGACTTTCATTTGGTTCAGATGCTGTGCCTGAAAATTGGAAAATGCATAAATTCTGTATATCACCCCCCACAATGGAAACATGTGCACCATTAACTTAGACACAGAAACCAAGCATAGGTGATTGTTCATTTGCCATAGGCCCCGTCACCAGGGAACAAAGTTGGGTGACGTACGCTGCAGACATTTATTGACTCAGTTCTGGATGCCAAAAGGCTGAGCTCAGGGTGGATCAGAGCTTGTCCCTTTGGAGACAGTGAGAGGGCTTCTGTTCTGTCTTTTCCTCTTGGCTGTGGACATCTGTCTTCACATGTGTTTTCTCCGTTGTATACAAGGACATTAGTCCCGTGGGATTAGGCCCCAGCTAACGACCTGTTTAATTTTATTACTTCTACAAAGACCCTTTCTCCAAATATAGTCACAGCTTGAGGTTCTGGGAATTAAAACTTCCATCTCTGAAGTGGGGGAGGGCACAAATTTATAACTGATGCTGATTGTTGTCATTACCGTCACATTAAGTGTGAAAAGTGCTTAACTGTTACACACGAAGAGAGATTTACACTCCAAAGTTTTGACCATTCTCCCCACCTCCAATATCAATGTATTATCAGAGAGACAGAAAAAAACCTCTCTTGCTTGAGTGAGAAAAAAAAAGAAGTGAAAGGATGCATTTCCCTTATATGTGTCAAATTGATACATATGTATATATGTGGAATATGGAATAATTTTCTGTACTTTTCTTTGACTGAGCTCATACATTCAACCATACCTTAATTGTGAGCACATTTTCATTTTCTTTATCGTGAGATTTATTACCCTCAGCCTGTTCTTCCAGCTGGCCTGTGGACTGATGCCAGTCTGCAGAAATTTCCTGGAGATCTGCTCAGTGTTGACCCCCAGTTTTTATGTGCGGCTCCATCAGTGGTTTTCAACCCCCGCTCCCTGGGCTAGCACTGGCTCTCAGGAATGAGAAGAAAGAAAACAGAGGCCGAAAAAGTAGTATGGGGTTAAGGTGGTGTCTGCCTTGCTGACCTTGGTTCAACCCCTGGCACCTCCTACCGTCTCCTGAGCCCAGAGCACGGTATGAGCACTGAGTCCCCCTGGGTGTGGGTCCCAACTCACCACACAGAAAAGGATTGCAAACCGCAGTTAACTGCCTGTCCTCTGCCTGATGCCCAGGCAGTTGACGGTCCGCAGATACAGAAAGACTGACAGCCACTGGTATCAATTACTCGACTTCCTCGTAGATGGAAAGGTTATCTTGATACTGTTTCCACTGCTATTGCTTCTACGGCGGTTGTCTGGATTCACACCCTGTGTTGTGGCTCAGGGTACCACACGAGCAGAGCCAAGGATCCTGCTTCACACAAGGTGCCAGGTGGGGATTAAACTTCCAGTTCCTTCCCACAGCGAGGCCTACATATACCACTGAGCTGTCACCAGGCCCCCATAAATGGCTTGGGGCTTTGAAAAACAAAATAGTTCATCAGTATCACCCAGAAGCTGGTTTCTCTTCAGCATATTTCAATGGATAAAATTCATTTGAATGGTCTCCGTCTACTATTGAATGTTTCCTTGCACGGAGCTTCAGGACCCCGTGAACACACACACATGTATGTGGGTGTGTGGCTCTGCTATGGCGTTTAGGCTTCCTTTGTAAAACTCACTGCTTCTCTCATATTTAAGAGCACGCAGTATCTTTGAAATATGGTTAGATATGTGTGTCCTCATCCTTCCTAAGCAGCAAGATACGAGCTACTATTGGAGATTATAGTTTTGCACTTGCATTTCTGGCCCTGCATTTTTTAGTCTGATGCGTAGTTAGAGTTATCATTTCAAGTGAAAGGACCTGGAATACCAAAAGAAATATAGAATTGCTATCCTCCCTTCATCTTTCCCTCTAGCACTTACCAGGAGGGCTGGAGTGAGGAGACAATCTTTCGGACAGTTTGAGCGCCCTGCTATGTCTCAGTTCCTCATGGGACAAGAAATCCAGCCTGTGTGGACTCGGGCTGATATATTGGGTGATGCTTGCTGGTTTCCAGAGGGGATGCTCAGATAGAAAAAACAGGATTTTTTCTTTCCTAGGTCCACTTTTTAAATCCTACTCTACTGTGCTGAGTGTTTAAGGACTATCATGCTGGAAATCACTATGAAGGGTCTCTCTGTTGAGCGTGCTCTTGGCATCAGCGGGCCTGATGGGTGTATCCAACAGGACACTCTTGCTCCCTCATGATGGAGCACCGTTACCTGACAGGGGTCAAGGGAGCAGACTGGGTCATAAAGAAGAAACAGAGGAAGACACAGTTTCCAGGGAAGTGGTAAATCCAGGTCTGGTCATGTGCTACCACATCTGGGAACCTGCAGGAAGTGAGTGTCACAGCCAAGGTCAGAGCAAGACCCCCGAGTGCTCAAAGGAAGGGAAGGCCTTTGCTCGAGATGAAGGATGGAAACCATTGTCCAAGAAAATTAGGGTATTTGTTGCCTAGAGATGAAGCCCTTTACTCTAATTATTCTCTTCTAGAAGGATAATTGCTTAAATTTGTTAGACTGCTCATGTCTTTTGAGAGATGTTTACAAAACAGGTCAGAACTGTTTTACCAGCACGGTCCAGTTTCTCTCTGTCGTGTTAAAGTAGGGATACACCCATACCTGCAGACATGAGATCCCTCTCTGTGTCTCTATCTCTGTCTGTCTCTGTGTGAATGGAACAAACTGTTTTCAGGAGGAGACACCCCCGCCCCTCTCCTCAGTTGCAGGGGTGCATGAGCATGACTTTCAGAACGATTGTTTCAGGACCACACATCCTTGCTGAGTCTTTATTATTCAGAGTAAAACAGGATTTCTGTATTGGGAGTGGGGAGGGCTTAGATATCCCTCCTTTATTATAAAACAGTCTCTGATGGGGTATGGGTGCAAACTACATTGAAAACAGCTTGTGAATTTTTTCTTTACCGACTCAAACTTTACTCAGTATTTATGGATACTAAGATCTCTTCACTTGATCTTCCCTTGTCTATTCTTTCATTCATTCATTCACCAATACTCACATGTCTTTCCAAGACACAGCTACAGAATCAGAGAGCAGTGTTCTTTCCAGAAAAGTGCTGGGGCCATCCTGTTGACAACACTGTATTATATTCATGAAACTTGCTAAGAGAGGAGAGTTTTTTTGTTTGTTTGAGGGGGTGGAGTGACCCCTGGCAGTGTTCAGCCAGACCTTAGGTGGTGCTGAGGATTCAAACCCTGCAGACCCTCAGCACTGCTGGGGCGCGGGGGGCCTAACAACACCAAGTTTTTGCATTGAACTCCCAGCCTGGTTGGTTAAGAATCTCACGGGTTGGGGCTGGAGCGATAGTGCAGCGGGTCGGGCATTTGCCTTTCACTCAGTCAACCCGGGTTTGATTCCCAGCATCCCATATGGTCCCCTGAGCACTGCCAGGAGTAATTCCTGAGTGCAGAGCCAGGAGTAACCCCTGTATATGACCGGGTGTGACCCCCCAAAAAATCACACTGGTAGAGCCCCTAGGACACTTGAACACCTCTTGGGAGGCCCCCAAATAAGTTAATCATAAAATGTAGAATCCAAATTTACATGACTTTATTATCTATAATATACGGAACTATAGGTGTATCTAAATATAGATAAATATGTGTGTGTTTCAGCCGATGACTAGCAGATGGAATAGAATAGTACTACAAAGATCCTGAGTATTTAAATTATAGATTAGCAGTGCAAGATCTATCAAAGCGAGGCTGAATAACGTTACATACATTTGTGAGTTCTTTTGTGTTCATCGCCAAACTTGGACTTCATTTTGGAGAGGTGTTTAAGTGATTGCAGGAAGCTTATTCTTTTGAGGATAGCTTTTTGTGTGTTTTTAATGTTTCTGTTGGCCCCAGAGGCCTAATCCTGGCTGGCAAAGTGGGTGGGAAGAATAACGGGGAGCTCCAGATCTCGCCAGAGTGAGAGAGGGTGAGAAATGAGCGGGGACCAGGGCGATCAAAAGGCTGGAGCAAGTGCTTCGCATGAGGGAGTCCCGGATTCAGTCCCCTGCACTGCACAGCCCCACACCCCAGCACTGCCCTGAGTGGCCCCCAAGCCACCACCCCCCACCTAAAGAAAGCCAAGACATCAGCAGAGCAACGAAGAATCTCTAAAACTTCTCTCTCTACCATCTCCCCATTCCTTTCCTCATGGAAGGAAACTGAAAAGTCTCGGGGTCCTGCCTCCAGCCCCCACCCTCCCCTGCTTACGCCCCACCCTGTTCTGAAGGTGCAGCTGCCTGAAACAGCTCGTGGCTTCTTCAGAAAGGGGAGCACAGTGTCAGGCAGGGAGAGTCCCACCCAGCATTTCCCTTTCTGTTGGGCTACTCGGCCGTGCAGATCAGGGACAAAGTAGCTTGGGAGTTCACCGTGAAAGTTGGCATTTAGTCTAGCCAGGCCCACACCTCGTATCAGTGACCCCACAAAGGTCTGTAAACTCTGTGAAGGATCATAAAGTAAACCAGTCCATATGGAAGGAAGTGGTTTGATTCTTTCAAAATGTCCCTCATCGCTTAATATCCAAGGCCAGGAAAACAGGGGCCAGGTGGACTGGTCAATGTATGGAAGCTTGCCACAAGATGTGGGGGGAGGGGTGGGCAAAGGGCAGTTAGGATGCACATGATAACTTTCAGTATCTATTACAAAGCATAGTGCCCAAAAAGGAAAGAGAAAGAGAGAGAGGGAGGGACAGAGGGAGGGAGAGAGACAGAGAGCAAGATCAAGAGAGAGAGAGAGAGAGAGAGGGAAGGAGGGAGAGCACTAGCCTGCCATAGACAGGAGAGAGGTAGGAGGGAAACTGAGGACATAGGTGGTGAGAAAAGTACTCTAGTGAAGGGATGGGTGTTAGAACATTGTATAACTGAAACCCAAGCGCCCAATCATGAGCAACCTTATAACTGTGTATCTCACTGTGATTAAAAATATATTTATATATTTTAAATGCCCCTCATCATGATCACAGATTTTAAATCTATCGTGTTTGGGGATGTTCACTAGGTGTCATTTTAAGAAAGATGGGGCATTTGCTTCAAGACAGATGTCTGATATGTAAATGTATAATGAGAATCACATGCCAGGACAAAGGCAGCGTTTCCCAGACCCCTCTCACGCCGCATTCCGGCTCTTGCTGCCTCCATGCGCCTGTAGCATGGGCAGCCTCGCGTCTCATCGAGGATGGGCATTTTCTACCCATGTGGCTCGAATTTGGAGAGGGACATTGTTCCACTTTCTTTTTACTTCTCTTGCTAAACAAAGCTTGGGAGGCTGGTTTTTTTTTTAATTTTATTGATTCACCGTGAGATATAGTTACAAGCTTCCATGTTTGGGTTACAATCTCACAATGATCAAACACCCATCCCTCCACTGGTGCACATTCCCCACCACCAGTATCCCCCGTGTGCCCCCCTTTCCCACCCTCCCCCTGCCTCTATGGCAGACAATATTCCCCATACTCTCTCTCTCTCTGCTTTGGGGCATTATGGTTTGCAATGCAGGTACTGAAAGCTCATCATGTTTGGTCCTTTCCCTACTTCCAGCACCCACCTCAAGGCTTGGGAGGCTGTTGACTCCCAAGCTGAGAGTCCGCTTGGTGCCTTCAGACAACCCTTACTCAACTGCTAATTGTCAATTTTTTTTCTCCTAGAAAATTATTTTCAGCAAAATATCCCATGCAAAGAGCCTTCCAGCACACTGTGATATCTTGCGATACATCTATGTAACCTTGAGTCTTTCCCATCCACCCCCTTTTTTGTTTCTTTCTGAGCTATATTTAGGCTCCATCAATCACCTTCGCTGCCATTTTTTCTCTCTATGACCTCAGGAGCTAAAATATCCATTGTGACCTTTTGGTTTTCCCCATTTTATTCAAAGGTGGGAGCACATGCTCTCGATCGGTTTGTTTTGGTTTGCAGGGGTGGGGTGGGTGGAAGAGGGGCACATTTGGTGGCACTCGAGGCATATTCCTGGCTCTATGCTCAGGAATCAGTCTGGTGGAGGTTAGGAGACCATAGGCGGTATCGGGGACCTGAACCCAGATCACCTGCAGGCGAGACCAGTGGCTGAACCCCTGTGGCAGCTCTCCAGCCCTTTGGGGCTTGTTTTTATCAGCATGCCTGTTCACTGGGAGGGATTAGCCTGGGCAATTTAGCTGGAAATTAACTGGACTCTAGAAATCCATTTTGAAAAACAAATGCATTATTTTCTCCCAAGACAAGCTCCAGGCAAATGATTTGTGCCATGTCCCTTTAAGGCCAGGAGGGCAGGGCTCGTGGTCAGTGTGGGTTTCCGTGCTGCCCTTTTGGCCCCTCTTGATTCCTGTGCTCTGGTCCCAGCCAGACGTCTCCGAAATGACGCTTTCTTCAGCATTGTTCATTCATAATCCTGACCCCAAGGAGCCGTAGTCAGTGATCACTTGATGCCTCAATCACCGTCTTTTAACCCTGCAGGCCTGGACAGCATCGACTCTTGAAGAAATCACTTTCACAGGAACTGCTGTGGCCTTGCTGGTGACTGAGAAAGGAAACTGGATCTTCTGGGGCACTGGGGAAAATGATTTTAAAGATGATCAGGCGTAGACCGTGAGCGTGTGTTGTAGAGCTAGACAGCAGGCCTTGATTGCGAAGGGAAGTCTTTGGGGCAGGAGAACAGTTAGCTATGTATTGTCCCCCTTTCCTGGCTTAGGGGAGCTGTGGGCACACCTGGCAGTGCTCAGGGGTTTCTCACCACTCAGTGCTCTGGGGAAACTCCCTTGGTGCATGGGGCATCACAAGGCATCAGAGCTGGGGCTAGAGCGATAGTACAGCGGGGAGAGCATTTGCCCTGCACACAACTAACCTGGGTTTGATCCCATATAGCTTATGACCATACGGCGTCCCCTCTGGTGACCCGAACACCGCCAGGAGTAATTCCTGAGTGCGCAGCCAGGAGCAACCCCTGAGCATGGCCAGGTGTGACCTGAAAAGCCAAAAACAAAACAAAACAATCTGAATGCTAAAACTGGGCAGGGCCCTATACGCCACCTCCCTGATCCCAGCCACCTTGTGTTCCAGGCGCTTCTCTTCACATAACTGCTACAATCATTCTCGTTGGTGGTTTTGTGCTTTTGTTTGGTTCTAGGGTCACATCTGGTGGTGCTTGGCATCACTCCTGGCAGGGATCAGGAGACCCTAGACGGGGCTCACCCCCGTCGCTGGGTGCCAGGCAAGCACCTGACCCACTGGACTCTCTCTGCAGTCCAGGCTGGACGCCCGGGGACACAGGGTTTGTACCCATCCCTGTCACTTATTTTTTAATTCCAAGGCATGGTGTCCTGTTGCCTGCCAGACCACCTGCGTCAGGGGGCTGCAGGCTCGCCTCCACGTGAGTCCCAGGCATCTCCCCTCCATTGTTGGCATGCTCCCCCTGGAGCGTCTCCCGAGGCGTGTGCTAAACACAAACCCACTCACACACACTCACACTCACGCACACACATCACAGCCACACACACTTACATCACTCACACACACGAACACACACGCGCACACACAGGTATACATATTCACAGACATTCCCGCACACACACGCACATCTCACACACACATGCATACATGCAGTCACACATGCACACACACATACAGTCACATGCGCACACATACACACTCATACACTCAAACACACTCACACATATATATACATATATAAATTCACACACTCACGCACATCACACTCACACACCATGCACACACATCACACACATACATGCACACACTCACACACATGTGCACACATGCACTCACACACATGTGCATGCAGACACTCATACATGCACACATTCACACACATTCACATACATGTACACATACTTGCACACACCCACACACGTACTTGCACACTCACACACAAACACATGCTCACACACACAAACACGGAACAAGTGCATCCCTTACACACACGAAACAAGTGCGTCCTTTTGGTGGGTTGTGGAGACTGCGAGGACGAGAAGGCTGCTCAAGTGACAGGCGATTCAGAGCCGGTTCCCTCTCCCGCGAAGGCGGCAGTGCCAGGCGGCTCAGGTGACAGGGCGCCTGGTTTCTCCCCTCCCCTCTCTGCTCTCAGGTTTGCTGCCTTTTCTGCCCTTGCCCATGGCACTGCGGGTCCTGGCTGGGTTCTGAGTCCTTCCGGAGGCCGTGGAGTCACAGGTCCCTTTGCGTTGCTTGCCCCTGACTGGACCCGAGGGGGCTGGAGCCAGCCCACCAGGAGCCGGGCCTCAGGCCAGCCCCAAGCCCAGCGCGCCCTCAGGAAGTCGCTTTTGATGAAGAGGGAGGCAAGGGGTGCCGGCCAGCCGGAGGGGACAGCAGGGCCTGTCACCGAGAGACAGCGGTGCCAGGAAGTGCTGGGGCCCCCTTAGGGGCTGGGCAGAAACGGTACCCCACCCCCAGGGTGAAAGGAGGTTTCACTGTGGGGAGGGTCCACACCTGCTTCAAACCTCTCTGCCCACTCTTCTCTCGGGGAGAAAGTGGGATGCTAATGTGACTCAGTGAGTTTGTGAGAGTCATCATCCTGGACACACACACACACACACACACACACACACACACACACACACTTGGGTAGAGTGTTCATGGGACTGTGTGTTTGTTCTAATTATACTTACTTGAGTTCTTCTTTTTTATGGGGGGGTATTGGACCACACCTGGTGGTGCTCAGGGATCATTCCTGAGGCTCAGGGGACCATGAATGTGGTGCCAGGCTTGAACCCGAGTCGATTGCACACACAAGGCAAACACCAAAAATCACGCTCTATCTCTCGGGACCCCAGACCTTTAGTTGACCATATCTTTGAGCTCAGACCATCCCCTGGGTTGCCAGTGTCACCTAAGGGTGTTTCTGTGTTCTCACTGTGCGCCATCTCTGTGCCCTGGAACAGCCCTCTGGGGAACTGACAGACTGGCTAACTGGATTAGGCTGGCCCTCATGAGCCCTGGGGTGTGCCCATGCCCTGGGGAGAGGCACACAGTCACCTTGGTTTTCATCAATTTGTCTCTGCATTTGGTGGTGGGTGCCATGGCTGAGGCCGTATGCATCCCCCTGGCTGTGGTACCTGTGCGCCCCTTGCTGGGGGAGGGGCAAGTGGGGAGGGCTGCTTCCTTAGTAGCGGTGCTGTACCTGTGTCCAGCAGGGGGCGCACTCCTCCTTGTGCTCATGCGCGCTCTGTCTGTGGTGGCACTCACATCCTTGGTCACCAGGGCTCATATTTCCTGTGCAACCCTCCGAGATTGTTTGGGGGTGCTCATGTGGGTGGCAAATCCCTGTAGCTGAGGACCTCACACACACACATGCACACACGCACATACATATGCACACATGTGTGCACATACATTCACACACACACACACACACACACACACACTCACACACACACATCCCTACCTGTCTGCAGTGTGGCTGGAAAGTGCTGTGGCACTGCGGATCCCAGACCACAGAGCTTCCAGGATTGTGCTCGTGCATGTGAGCACCCCCAGGGATTCAGATCTTGGCCTTAAGCTTGCAATGCCTGTGTTTTAAGCAACTGAGTTCCCCTCTTGGCCCTCATCGAAGCTGAGTCCCCCTCTCGTCCCCCGTCTTGACAATCATTTATGATTTATTTCTGTGAAGTTTCTCATAAGAACTAAATTTTTTGTCTACTTGCTTTGGGGCCACACCCCGTGGTGCTCGGGGCTTACCCGGGGCTCTGTGCTCAGGGACCATATGAGGTGCCAGGGACCCTAGGTTGGCTTTGTACCAGGTAAGTATCTTAGCTACTACACGAATACTATTCCTTTGGCTCCCAAAGAGACTAATTTTCATTGTTGTGGAGGCCACACCTAGAGCTTGGGGCGCGCAGGGGTGGGGCATGGAGTGCGGGTATGCAGTCCGGGGTCTCGTCCATGCAAGGTGCCTGCTCTGCCACTTGAGCTACATTCCCAGGCCAGAAAGTGAATTTTTCTTTTTTCTTTTTTTAAAAACTCAAATATAGTTTGTCTGGTTTTACCACAGTTCTTAGAATATAGTGAGATGTTTGAGAATATCACTGACTGGAGGGAATTACCTATCAAGATTTCAGTTGGATTTTTTTTAACTGAGAATGGTTGCTTTTCTTGAAGTTGAGATCCAGTAGCCAGGGAGATGCGTTTGCTCCAGTGTGGAGTTTCCAGCACCGTGTATATTATGTTCGGCACTGCTGACGTTATCCTTGGAGGCACCTGTGCACACATCAGAACTAACCGTTCCTACCCCGCCTGTCATAGCGGTGATTATCAGCCTACCTAACTGCATGGGCGATGTCTTGAGTGGATGGGTCACCCCCAGAGCGCATGCAGTCCTGTCTTATGACACCATTCCAGTTCTTTCAGGCTTCTGCATCTCCATGTTTTTACAAACTTCGAGGAAATACAGGGTTCTCCTCTGGGAAGGGAAAGGGGGTGTGAGTTTCAGAATTCCATCTGAGGGACCAGTGTGATAGTACAACAGGTAGGGCATCTGTTAGCACATGGCCAACACGGTTCTATCCCTGGCATCCCGTATGGTCTTTTGAGCTTTCCAGGAGTGATCCCTTAGTGCAGACTCAGGAGTAAGCCCTGAGCACCGCTGGGAGTGACGCAAAAACAAACGAATAAATAAAACAGAATTTCATATGAGATTCACATGAGCCAGGAGTACTTGTCCTGGATGCTGCTGGTTAGGACACAGAGTGGGCAGGGATATCTGTTTGTACCTAGTGTTGGATCCTCTTCCTCTGCAGAGCTGGAGAGAGGAGTTTGGCAGCTGGGAACTCCAGGCCCCTTTTCTTCCAGCTTTGAGAACAGAACATACAACAATGTTCCTTTCCCTTAGTCCTCGCCATTACAATTTCAAGGGCTGCAAGAGAAGGATGCTTGTCTCACCCCGCTTAATTCTCCCACCCTCCTGTGGGCCCATTTCAGCTGTTGTCAGGGTGAAGCGCTAAGTGAGACCGGCTCAGGACATGTGCCGTCTGCAGCTGCTGGCAGGTGGCTGGGGTAGAGTGTGGGAAGTAGGGTTCAACCAAGAAGGGCAGTGTGGGTTGTTACCTGGAGAAAACAAAAGAAGTGCGTTCCCCACGAAGTTGCTGTGGGGAATGGAAGTAACGTGCCATTCGTCTGCCTTTTTGCAAGAGACTACGTCACAACTACCGAGATGCAAAGTGGCAAAGACAGAGTCCGAGGTAGGCGTAGTGATCTTTGAGCCAAAGATCTTTGAACATTCAGAGCCAAACCCCCATCCCCGAGAGCCTGGGGAGTGTGGGAAGGACGAGAAACATGTCTGAATTCTCTTTCTCTCTCTTGGTCCCACCAAGGGCCAGCTGCTCTGGCATAGCGCCAGGGCAAAGACACACTCAAGGGGGGTTTCTCTCAGCACCAGCCACCAAGTCCTGGGGCAGGGCCTGTGAAAGTGCTAGCCTCTTATCCTCCTGACGTCAGAATTCCTGAGTGTGTGTGTGCATGTCGCAAATTCACTTCTGAGTGAGTACTTGGTTAGCTTTTAGAAATAGGATATTATTAAACATTAGGATGTTGGGAGGAAAGAAGGCCCGTGAACCTGGAAGATTGTTCTTTGTTTATGGAATTTTGTTTTGGGAAAGCTCTTCTGCATTTTGTTGCTGTTGTTTAAATAAACTTAAAACATTTTCCCCTTTATTCAAACACTGTGGTTTACAAAGTTGCTCACGATGCTTTTGTTCCAGGGGTTAAATATTCCAACACAATTGTAGGCATATTCCGATCCCACCACCACTGTCACCTTTTCTCCATCATTACCCCATCTCCCCAACCATCCCTCAAGCTTATCCCCTTAGCAGGCACAAAAATAATTTGTTTTGTATTGCTCGTGACAATCAAATGACTAATGGAATTGTTTAAAAAAAAAAAAAGCTCAGTCAAGAAAAATTTGTGCAAATTGTTATCTCTCACCACAGGGGCCATTAAGTCCTTGTCTGAGCGTTTATTGAGCACTAAGCTGTCTGTTTGTTGAGCCTTCTGTGTTAATATTTTGTTTATGGAGCTGAGCAGGCTCCTCTGTTTCTCCCCCACCCAGTTTGGTGTGCTCCTACTGGGACGTCAGTATTATAGAGGTTGGGAGTGTCGTGGCCGCCGACATAGTTTCTCCAGAAACTTCAGAATGTTGAACTGGGCCGCACGTCTCCACACGGCAGCAGTGGGGTGTGAGTGAGGCTGCACCAGAGTTTTCAGTTGGGAGGCCGGTGTTCCCGAGAATTTCGGTGGCTAGTCGGTCTCTTCTGAGAGTTACTTGTGAGTCTGTAAAGCTGAACCAGTGGATGAGTTTACTTGGCTGTGGTGGTGGTGTGTGGGTGTGGCTGCCGGGGCTTCGGGAAGTGCAGGGGTGTGGGGGGCGACTTCCCACCCTCCTGAGTGTTTAATAAGTCTTGACTTGAGAAACGCAAGAGACGATGTCTGGGAAGGAAAGATAATTGGTCAAGAACCGGGTTGCCTTAGCACCCCCTGCGCCAGGGTGAGCGGGAGCAGCAGCGAGAAACCGTTCAGCCCCGCAGCTTCCTGTAGGAGAGCCTGTGTCCTTAGCCCAGAGACGGGAAACGGATTCGTGTTGGTAACATTCGGAAAACTTGAAGAGGTTGCCAGGCAAGGAAGTAGCTCAGGGAGGGGGGTGCAAACTTGGCGCATCTGTGGCTCTGGGTGTGACACCCCCTCATTCCAGTGCATCAGGGCCTCCCCTGAGCACTTGCTGGGAGACCCCACTGCACCACTGTAATAAATGAGTAAGTAAAATCGAAGATAAAGAGGTTCTCATGGTGACAGGGCATGGAAACTAGGAGGATGGTTTTCTCTTCTGCGAGGGATTTTAGGGTTCTTGTGATATCAAGCTTCTGGTTTCAGAGACTGGGGCGATAATTTAGTGGGTAGGGCACTTGTCTTGCCATCATTTAACCTGGGCTCAATCCCTGGCACCATACATGGTTCATCAAGTCCCACCAACAGTGATTCCTGAGCATAGGACCAGGAGTAAGCCCTGGGCACTGTCATATGTGGCCCACCTCCCCGCACCCTCCCACACACACACAAAATAGTTCATAGTTTCATATTTTCTGCTCCTGGAATTAGCCCAGTATAGGGAGACACAGGATTCTGATCGTGGGCAGACTTGCTCTTTCATGCCTGAATATCATCACACCTTCTCTCACCATGAAAAGCCAGTGTATTGTGTATTGGGCGTCCAGGAGTGGGTCTGGGCCTGGGGCCATCATTTGAGGTCTCTGAGATGCTTTGCCATTCACTGAGACTCCTCAGTGTTTCCGCTTCTGCGCTGCTGAACGTGCACACAAATACCCTCGAAGGTGGGTGAGAGCAGAGCACTCCGGGGAGAGCCAGGCTATGCCAGGACAGGGGGGCGCTCATGTTGGCACCAAGTGCCTGAGATCAGGACGGTTCCGTGCTGGTCCAGTAAACAGCCCGAGAGTGAAACGATTCTAGGACACTTGAAATACTTGGGGAAACACCTTTTCTTTGCTTAGTCTTGCCATGGTTTGAGAGAAGGAACAAATTCACAGCCCTGAAGGGGAATTTCAGATCCTTTCAACTCTGACTTCAGTTCTGCTTCATTTTTCTCCTTTCAGCCCCCTCGCCCGTAAACATCTCTGCCTGGTGCCTTTTGTTCACATTTAAAGACCCTGCAGATCTGTGAATTGTGGCTTTTTAACTTTTTTTTTCTGGGCCAATTCAAATATTCAAATATTTAAACTGCATTCATTTTAGAAAATCAAGACTTTGGATTCAAGGCATGTTGTAGATATCAGTTTGGAAATGCAGATCTAGGTGAATGACGTTGCAGCTATAATGAAACAATGGAAGCTTTACAGTTGAAATAAAATAATTATTTACAAATAGAATATATGACTATCACTGTATCACTGTCATCCCCTTGTTCATCGATTTGCTCAAGCGAGTGCCAGCGTCTCCATTTGCTGGCTCAAGCGCCAGCGTCTCCATTCGTCCCTGTCATGTGCTAGTATAGCCTGATGGCATACTGGGGGCTCTTTCAGGATCAGGGGAATGAGGACCATTGTTGTTACTGTTTTGGGCATACCAAGTATGCCACGGGTAGCTTGCCAGCCTCTGCTGCGTGGGTGGGTACTCTTAGTATATATGTAAAAAACATACACGCCTCGGAAGGAATGTGTATTCGCGGGCTCTTCAGGCAGCTCTCTCTCGCCGCCCGAGTTCAGTGCTCTCGAGCCGCTGTGTATGGACTGGATTTGGATGGCTGTTGGCAATGGGCAGGTGAAGGATGAACAGGGACCAAGTTGGTTGCTGACTAGTTGCCATTTATTCGATCTCTCGTCTTTCCCATCTCACCCACTCTTGCTTCCTAGCCCCTCATTCCTAGATCCCAGATTTCTGGATTCTGACTCTGACTCTGACCTCTGAATACAGCACTGTAGAGTTCTTGTGCACTGTCATCCCATTGTCTGTCAGTTTGCTCGAGTGGGCACAGTAACGTCTCCATTGTGAGACTTGTTACTGTTTTTGGCATATCGAATACACCACGGGTAGCTTGCCAGGCTCTGACGTGCGGGCGGGACACTCTCGGTAGCTTGCCGGGGCTCTCTGAGAGGGACAGAGGAATTTAACCCAGGCCGGCAGCATGCAAGGCAAATGCCCTACTAGCTGAATAGATGATGTATAAATAAAATAACCTCTAAAGCTGCTGGATTAAGCACCTTCAAACCAGACTTTAATAAAAGGAGCCCATTGCCAGCAGGAGTTTGGGGATATGTAAGGAAGGGATGGGGGAAGTGATAACACATATAGAGGGACGGAGGGAGAGTTGGGGAGAGGATGAAAGGATCCCTGAATACAAGAGCAAAGACCAGGGGTTCTGAGGGGGTGGAGGGCGTGGCGCATGTCAGCTGGTGACTCGGTGCCGTCTCCCTACTGGCTTAGCTTATAATGACCCAGCATGGCAGGAGATCCTAAGCAGAAGTACCCTTTATTTTGCTTTGCTTTAATTGGGGGTGTTTGGTTTGGGTGCCAGAGACGGAATGCAGAGCTCTGCCACTTTGCTCTGCCACTGAGCCTGGCCCCCAGGCCCCCTGGAGAGTCCCACGAATCATGCTAAGGGTGCAGGACGCAGTTGCCTTGAACACACTGGGATGCCCTGGCTCGTCGAACCAAATTTCTGAGACATGTTGTTTGTCGTTGGAAGCAGATGCACATGCGTCATGGCTGAATGTTCTCCTCTCCTGGTCCTGGAGGGTCCTGGAATAGAGAACCTCCTCTCACCGGTCTCTTCTTTCAGTGGCGGTTGCTGAGGGTGTGGAGGTGAAGGTGAGCAGCAGAGATGCTGGGACTTGCCCGGTGTCATCTCTGTATACGGCAGGCGGGTCGTGACCCAGGGTCTTATCTTTGTAATATTAGCACATAGGATCCTACCCCCCACCTCTGTCTCTCTCTGTCTCTCTTTGCCTCTCACACACATGCGTACACACAGAGAGACAGACAGAGGGGGAGAGAAGAAGAAGAGAGAGAGGGGGATGGAGCGATAGCACAGCGGGTAGGGCGTTTGCACGCGGCCAACCCAGGTTCGATTCCCAGCATCCCATATGGTTCCCTGAGCACCGCCAGGAGTAATTCCTGAGTGCAGAGCCAGGAGTAGCCCCTGTGCATCGCCAGGTGTGACCCAAAAAGCAAAAAAAAAAAAAAAAAAGAAGAGTGAGAGGGAGAAAGAGAGATTGGATGTCAATGATCTTAATGATCTTTAAATGGTACCTTAAACATGGACTGGAGCGATAGCACAGCAGGTAGGGTGTTTGCCTTGCACTCGGCCGACCCAGGTTCAATTTCTCCATCCCTCTTGGAGAGCCCGGCAAGCTACCGAGAGTATCCTGCCTGCATGGCAGAGCCTGGTGAACTACTCATGGCGTATTTGATATGCCAAAAACAGTAACAACAAGTCTCACACTGGAAACGTTACTGGTACCCGCTTGAGCACATAAATGAACAACGGGACAACAGTGCGACAGTGCTACCTTAAACATTTACTCTACCTTATTAGTCTGTTAGAGCTTAAGAGGTAATGAGCCTTCTCACGTCCAGCCTTAATCCTCAGATTCACCTCAGGAAACATGTTCAAATATCTGCTTTGCCATGAGATCCAAATGAAAATAACCAAATTTTAAAGTGTATCTGTCAAGGAGGCAGGACTTGGGGGTGCTGGTGGTGGGAATTGGTGCTCTTGGTACATTGAATGCCTGAAACTCAACTATGAATAAATTTTCAAATTATAGTGCTAACTTTGCACTTGAGTGATAGCACAGTGAGTAGGGCGTTTGTCTTGCACGTGGCCGACCTGGGTTCAATTCCTCCGTCCCTCTCGGAGAGCCTGGCAAGCTACCGAGAGTATCCTGCCTGCATGGAAGAGCCTGGCAAGCTACCCATGGCGTATTCGATATGCCAAAAACAGTAACAACAAGTCTCACAATGGAGACATTATGCCCACTTGAGCAAATCGATGAACAACAGGACGACAGTGCTACAGTACAACTTTGCAAGTTATAGTGTCTAATAAAAATAAAATATCTTCTTCGCACCTTTATATCACCATTTCCATACACGTCAGACACTTAAATCACACAAAAATTCTTCATTCTGAGGCCCTATCCTCCAGGATCTCATTTGACCAATCAAGTCTCTTCGTTTGGTTGTTCCTATTTATTTTTAGTTACTTCTGAGGGCAGGATAAGATAGTAGAAGAGGTTCGCTGAGGAGCTTCTTTCTCCTTTCTCCCTCTGGTTTCATTTAGCATGGTAGATGATGGAAACATTTTTGTTGAAAGCAAGAATATTGGGCGTGTGGATGCATATATTCCACCGATGTCAGAGAAGGCCGAAATCTGAACCAGCATTTCTGCACTGAGCTAGCTTTGAAGTTTGTAAGAACTGGCCTTGGCGTTGCCATGGGAACAGGACTTAGAAGGAGTCATCATTATCAAGTCTGTCTGAAATTCTGAGAACCTCAGTGCTCGGGGAAGTGAGCCTGGGCAGGCCCTGGGGCTCTGAGGGCACTTCAGCCGCCAAGTCCTGCAGGAGACAAGGGCCAAGGGAAGGGCTCGGGAGCAAAGGGTGGATTCTGCCTTTTCTCTTTGGGTGATGCTGGGGGTTGAACCCACGGTTTTATACATGCAAGGACATTCTCTACCACTGAGCACAGGGCCCACCTGGGTTCTACCTTTTCGAAGAGGGAGAAGACACTTCCTAGCAGTAGCCATTCGAGGCAGGTGCATTAGCAACTCAGGATTCTCTAGAACTTCCTGTCCAAGGGATCTTCTCCCAGTTGAATGACACACAATTTCCCCATGGCTTAAGCTATATTTTATAAAGTCAGTGTTTGTGAAGAATATTTCTTCCTCCTTCTAGAAGACTATAGGGATATGGAGCATATTGAGAGAGTTGGAGGGAGAAAGAGTTTGTCAATATCTGGAATTGTAGCACTGATTGTCTGTTAAGTTACCGTGTCAGTACTTATCCCATAGTCAATACTGAGGAGATTCCGGCTGATGGCACAGAGGGATGATACCTTCCGCCAGCTCCCCACCCCCAGCACCTCTTCCACTCATTCTCCAACCTGGTAAGCTTGTTCAATACAACTTGCATTTCGGTGGTTTTTTTTTTACTCCGTTATTTAATTTATTTTTTTAATTTATTTTTATTTTTAGGTCACACCCGGTGATGCACAAGGGTCACTTCTGGCTTTGCACTCAGGAATTACCCCCTGGCAATGCTCAGGGGACCATATGGGATGCTGGGAATCGAACCTGGGTCGGCTGCATGCAAGGCAAATGCCCTACCCGCTGTGCTATCGCTCCAGCCTCTGTTTGTTTTGAGGCCATGCCCAACAGTGCTCAGGTCTTATTCCTGGCTCCGTGCTTAGGGATTACTGCTGACAGGGCATGGGAAACAATCTGGGGTTCCAGGGATGAAACCCAGATTGGCCATGCACAAGACAAGCGCCTTAACCCCTGGATTGTCTCTCTGGTCCAAAACTTTAATATTTTTGTGATTGCATACAGCTCTTTTAAAAATCTAGTCATTCTAGATGTTCACAAATAAGACAGATCCTATTTTATTAAATGTTTAAAATCACAAACTAAAGAAACTCTCAAATTAATAGAAATCAAAGCTGGAAGCAAGGGTTTCTCCAAGAATTTGACTTTGGTGCCGCAGAATTTTTATGATGCTCATTCCATACTGGCTCTGTCCAGTAGATGCAAGTGTTTAAATTGTACATTTCACTGGGAAAAAAATGACCTTGAATCTCCTTGTTTGGACCAGTCACAAAAGAGAATTTCATCTCCAAGACTCACCCCCGTGGATTTCACCTTTCTCTGACCCGCCTGAGCCGGCTCTCTGAGTTCACCGCTCACAGAGGTGTTGCTCTTTGTGCTATTGTCCCTGAGTAGGGGTGGTGCTTCAAGTCCCGAAGATTCCGTCTTCTGCTTCTATGTACAAGTCAGCATGGCTACGGGGTCCACTTCCCCTGCTGCCTGGAACCGGGCTATTTTTAGTACCTTCTCTTGGCGTCCAGTGGAGACGATCAGAGAGTATTTATGCAAGGGAGCACGCTCCGAAGCCATATAAGACGAGTTTAGAAAGCTAGTACCCTCACTGCCTTTTGCTTTCTGGGGGGAGAAGGACGATACTCTCTTTGCCAACAAAGAAATGTCACGGGAAGGAGGACAAGACAGGGCCTAGGTCACATAGGCAGGCTTGAGACAGAGACTGTGCAGAGAGAAATTGTTCTGGGGACCAGGGTCAGGGTCATCTTACCAGAGGAGAGGACAGCTACCTGTTACACTAGGCTATTCCCTTCATTCCTTGATTGGTAGGCAAGAGATCAAAGGTATTTCTGAGGGGCCAGAGTGATAGTACAGCATGTAGGGTGTTTGCCTTGCACGCAGCCGACTTGGGTTCAATCCCCGGCATTCTGTATGGTTTCCCCCAATTATGGCCAGGAGTAATTCCTGAGTGCAGAGCCAGGAGTGCAGAGCCTTAGCATCGATAGGAGTGACCTAAAAAGCAAAAAAAAAAAAAAAAAGGTATTTCTGAAATGAACCCTTTGCCCCTTTTCCTCTCTTGCTTCCCTCTGATTTGAAGATGTTTTCATTGAGCTTCTGGAAGACTTGCATGATGCTAGGGAACTCGGTGATTCCTAGGACAGAAATGGCTTTTCCTCTTGGTCTTGCCATCACACTCAAAATGCCAGGTGATAGTGAAAAGGTTTACCCCCCACGCCCCACACACACACCTCCACTCTCCTCATCAGCAACATAGACAACGGTATCTTCATCTCTCACTGGGAAGTTAGGAGAAGCAAGAAGATTGTAAATCACTATTATCAGGCAAAATGGGTGCTGATCCAATCTGGAGAAACCAGTTAAAGAAATAAAAGTAAATGGAGCCTGGGAAGTTAGGAGAAGCAAGAAGGATGTAAATCACTATTACTGGTCTAGCACAAAATGGGAGCTGATCCAATCTGGAGAAACCAGTTAAAGAAATAAAAGTAAATGGGGCATAGGCAATCTTTCACCTCTCCTGCATTGCCCCCAAGGATCCGCATGAAAACTGCAAGTTAATATGAATAGAGAGATCAAAGGTATTTCCGAAATGAGCCCCTTTCCCTCTCTCTCTGTCCTTGGCATCCAATGGCCCAGGGTCACCTTGACCTTGAAAGCTTGCCCAAGCTTCCTCTGTTTTTCCATAAAACTTTCTTTCTGGAGCAAGCCAGGCCGAGACATGAAGGAATCCTCACACTCTGTAAGGCTCTTCTCGATGTGAGTGTACAACCAGTTCACCCTTTACCTTCTGGGCAATTTCCTCTGCCCTTGCCCTTCCCAGTAACCGGGAGAAGCTTGCACACTCTAGTGAAGATGATTTCTGGATCACACACTCATTGTAGTGGTACTCCGGGATGGGCTTGGGGGCCAGGGTGGCCCTCCTGAATGCAAAGTCTGTGCTTTGGTGCTTATACTCATTTCTCCAGCCTCTGTGCAACTTCTTTAAACTGTGGCCAATCAAACAGTCACCACCAGGAGTTTCTACCCAGAGGGCTTTGTCTGTTCTTTTCTCTTCTATTCTCTCCTCCCTGCCCTTCTACCCATTTAAAAAAGCCCTATAGCCATTTGACATCCACTTCAATGGACGCACCGCTGTGGGAACTTCCCAAATGAGAGCATTCTCCCAAGATCTAGACACGGCTAGAGACACTTCTCTAACCTTTCTGGTCTGATGCTGGCTAAATCTGGGGCCTCCGTAGCACCATCTAATGCTGCTTCTAAGGTTCTCCAGAAGGTTTAAAGAGTTAACCCATGACAAATGCCTTTTAAAATGCTCAGTCCATTTTAAATTATTATTCCACAGAGCCTGCTACAGAGGGCAGCTCGGGGTTGCATCCATCTTCCCTTCCATAGGGAAGGCACAAGCTTACCCTAATCATCGTTGGCTTTACTGGGAACCCTGTAGGGGCCAGGCCTTTGGCTAGACACCATTTGAAGGGGCCTGTATTGGGCTGAAATGTACAAGTGTAAAGCTAGTGTTCTCCTGCCCCCAAGCTCAATCCCCAGAAACCACATGGTCCCTGAGCTGTGCTGGGGGTCACCTTTGTGACTCTGGCTGAGCCCGTGATGTCTGCTGGGGAGGCCCAATAAAGAAATGAATTCTGGGGGCTGTAGTGATAGCCCAGTGGGTAGGGCATTTGCCTTGCATGTGGCCAACCCGGGTTCAATTCCTAGCATACCATATGGTCCCCTCAGCACTGCCAGGTGTAATTCCTAAGTAAAGAGCCAGGAGTAACCCCTGTGCATTGTCGAGTGTGACCCCCTCCCCCCCCCAAAAAAAAAGAATTCTGAAAACTGGTAAGGGAAACTAAACTTTTTTTAAAGAACTTTTATAAATTTTAAATACTTATAGTATGTATGGGGTGGGAGTTCCCCTAAGATCAATACCATGTCATCTATGACCTCTCTATGTTGATTTGGTGTATCGGTTATAGTGCATGAGCCTGTATGGATGTATTTACCAGCTGGAGCTCACATTTCTGGAAATTTCCTGTTTTCCTGAGAATTTTCCTTTATGTCCTTGTGTTATTTCAGAATTCTTTCTAGGCAACTTCATTATCTGTAGGCATCCTATTTTCCTGGGCTTTTCTTGACTGTGAATATGACTCAGATGTTCCTCAGTTTGGATGACCTTGAAGTTCTAAGGAATTTTGGTCCCATATGGTAGAGGTCAGATTTTTAAAAAAAAAATTTTTTTAGATAGTCACATATCAGGGGCTTCATCCTTTTAAAGTCCATCAAACTAAATTTCAACTAATCATTTGGTGTCTTGATTTTCATTAAACCAAAAATTTATTAGCAAAATCAGATTACTTAAGTTGTATATGAGGTGCTTCCAGAGAGGAAATGTGTTATTTAAATTCCATTTATATGGTGAGTTCAGCTGCTTCTGCTGAGCGTTTGTTTGAACAGGGTTATAATGCATTTTGGCAAAAGGGAGCCCAGGAGGTCATCTTAGGTTTGCTGTTGCCCTGGAAATGTTGAAAGGAATGAATTTGTTCTGGCATCTTGGACTGTTTTGGACACAGTTTCTAGCAGGGTATGTGTTTTTATATACTAACTGAAATAGTCCTGATGTCAGAGTTGCTTGCCTTTGGAAAAGGAAAAGGAAAATAGAAATACATCTTTTACCTTGACTCGTCACGGACATGCAGAGATGATCAGAAATTAAGATTCACGGTGTGTGAGGGAGACTCATTTGTGCAACTTTCTGTGCACACCCAGATCATTCATTCATTCATTCATTCATTCACTCATTCACTCACTATCTGTAGAGTCCATGCCTACCACGTGATAGAAACCATTTTTGGAGCTTGGAATCCAGCAAGAAGCGAAGTGGACAAAATCCCATTCTCACACGATTCCAGGCTGGCATGATAGGCACACGGTCAGCGGATAAGAGGGCATCAGGGTCTGATAAGGGGGTTTCAAACGCCAAGAAATAAAGGAGTCACGTGATCTGGAAAGGCCACTTTGAGTGACGTTTAAAGAGAGACTCGGATAGCTATTTAGCTCCAAGGGCGCCTACAACTCGGAAGTTCTCTTTGGAACGAAGCAAGTTCATTCAGTGACCAACGGGAAAAACAACCAAGGGAGTCGCTTTTCCACCACCCCACGGAGTTGGGGTGATGCTCTGGGGACTTCATAGTCAGTGGAATCTGAAGTCCAGTCTTCCAAAGAACTTCCAGTCTTAAGTGGGAACAGGGTGTTAATCAGTGAAACATCAGCCCTCCAAAATGAAACTGGGCATGCCTTCAAATCGGGAGGGGAGTGGAGGCAAACCAGCCTCCCCCAAAGGGCCCTGCAGGGCTGCCCTGAAGAGGGGACCCTCATGCTAAAATCCAGCAGAGGTGGTGCCATAGAGTAAGGGGTGGGGGTGGAAGGTGCGTGGGAAGGCCCAGGTGGAGGCAACTAGGAGAGCTTGGTAACTTCCGGTGAAGGAAGCTGGGAATCCTCTGATGCCAACCTGTTCTTGGAAATGGCGAGTCACGATCAGTGGTATCAAATGGGAGTAAGTTCACCCCAAAAAGACTGTCCCGGGAGCTTGTGATAATTTGGGAATTTAAACTCTATGTCAGATTTTGCTAAGATTAAAAGCTAATGCTGTAGACTTTTGTATCACATTTCAGATACTTGGCTCAAATAGTGCCCAAATGAGAAGATATGGGTTCCAGGGCAGTGTTTTTTTAATGGTTATTTTAAGGATGATATATATGATATGTATGTACACATACATATATATCAATTTGTACACAAACAAATTTTATCTTGTTCAAATTGTTTTTAATCTTAGCCACTATAATTTACAATGCTATTATTAATGTTAGGGTTTAATTTTAACTCAAGACATAGAGGGTTCTGCTATTTTTATCATATGTGTGTGTTTTTAAATATCATCAACTGAAATTTTAGATGAGACATTTAATTGTATTATATAGTATAGTTCTTGAAGGCATAACAGCCCTCAGGGACTTTTTTTAATCTAATAAAATGAATTATCTTTGTTTAAAGCTTCTCCTCTGGTACATTCAGTTACTTAATGCTGTGCCTCATCTTTTAAGAGTGTTTTGATATGACACGCTCGGACTCCGATGACTTTATAAAGACTGAACAATGCTTTCGCTAAGGATGCAAAAATGCCTTATCTCCAGCTTTTAAAATTTTTCTGCCTTTTTAGGAAAATAAAGATGTAATTTTTGAGTCAGATGAAATGAAGGGCCTACAGCAGTGGTGGGGGGTAATCAGGCGAGGCTTCCCGTACTGCTGAAATTCATTTTGGATTAGGACTATCCCTACAGGTGCTCAGTTAGGCCCTGCTGGGACACGCAGCTGCATACAAAGTTTCCCGTTCCTGTTTGCTCAGAGAAATGGCATTTGCACTGCCTCAGCTTCCACTTCTGACTTAAGTTCTTTCTTCTAGTACTTCCACATTTTGATCAAACCCTGAAATTTCGGACCGCTTTGTCCATATATCTCCATTATTATGAAGATAGTATATTCTGGTTTTCAGAAATTAGGGACCCATAAGAAAAAGGGATGGCATAGATCAATAATTTCTAATCTTTAATCATTATCCAGTTACTCCAGTATTTTCCTTAAGAAAGGAGTAATTTATTCTTTATTGGGGGGAAACTGGGGGCCACGCCAATTCTCAAGTGGTGCTTGGGTTCACTCTTGGCTCTGTATTGGGCACGTGAGATATAATACCTGGATTACCTTTCTAGTCCTCAAAGAGATATTTTAGATGAAAACTGTTTTTTTCTTCTAATTTTAAAAATTGGACTGGAGAGATAGCATAGTGGGTAGGGCATTTGCCTTGCACTCAGCCAATCCGGGTTCAATTCTCCTGTCCCTCTTGGAGAGCCCAGCAAGCTACTGAGAGTATCCCTTCCGCACAGCAGAGCCTGGCAAGCTACTTGTGGTGTATTCGATATGCTAAAAACAATAACAACAAGTCTCACGATGGAGACATTACTGGTGCCCACTTGAGCAAATCGATGAACAACAGGGCTACAAGTGCTATAGTGCTAATTTTAAAAATCATACTTAGACGATAATAAATATTAGAATACAGAGAGGCAGCCATTGTGAAGACTTGGCTCTGGGACTGGTAGACAGCACAAGAGGGTGAAGGGGGCCTGGTAGGTGCAGGGCCCAAGCTCAATACCTGACAACACCGGCCCCACCCAGCACTGCCAGCTGGGCCTCCATTAGCCCCTAAGCACTGGGGGGCCCAAGCATTGAACTGCTCAGCCTACTTGTCAAAGCCTCCCCCAGGCCTCCTGAACATTGCTCGAGGGATTCCCTCCATCCACCCACCCCCAATAAAAGATTTGGAGCATTTCTGCTGTTTAAGTATGTTTCACGGTATCAAGCTTGAGTATAGATGAGTACCAGGAATGACTCTGGAACAAAGGATTAAGGAGGATATTTTAGAGAACTGTCTAGTAAAAACAATTTTCTTGCTGCATCTGGAAAATCTTGGGATTCTGTAGTTTAATAATCTGATATTTGCAAACTGGCTAGTTTCATAGTCTGTGGTGTGGCTTTGTGCTCCCAAATAGGGCAGTAAAATAACCATAAATTGTTTAACCTAACAGTTTTTACTAATTGAAAAGGAATTTGAAAATAGAGCAATTTATTGAGTGTTTTAAATGTGAACACATTAATCAAGTCCCCAGATATTGTACTTTTGTATCCTTCCATACCTTGGGGATACAATTATTTGTGTGGTTGTGTGTGTGTGCATTTTTGCACAAAAATGCTTCTCCTTATTCACCTTGTTCTGTGGCTTATTTACTGTATCAAGTTTACTATTATGAATCTTTTCTATCCTGCTCAATAGTCCTCTCCCTTAGGGTGCTCTGTGGCTGTCTAGTATTTATACCATAGTCAAAACCATCTTTTATTTGAAAACATTTGGATTGTCTCCATTTTGGTTACATTATTAAAAGCAGCCCAATGTTGAAATTAGTCTTAGATTATTGCCTTGAGATAGTTCATTGTTCAGGGCATGAATATTTTTCTTTGTTTTGGCAGTGCTCAGGGGTTACTCCTGGTAGGGTTCAGGGGACCACATCAGGTGGCAGGGATCAAAGCCAGCTCAGCTGGGTACAGTGCAAGGTCTTAAGCCCTATACCATCTCTCAGACCCAATATTTTTGACTTGATGCCATCACGTTTAAAAATATTTTACCCAATAGTACAGTGAGTAGGGTCACTGTATATATATATATATGTATGCATATATATACATATATATATATACATATGCTCGGGATTTCTCTCTGCTTGTGTCTGAGCATTCCACATTGGCATGTGCATGATTCTTCGAAGTTAGAGATAGCCCAGGGCTTCCTTCTGCTTCCCAACATCTTGTTTGGCTTCTCCGGGGATATCTGCATTCACGATGCTGCACCTGATTGAGAGCCTTCGAGGCATCTGAGTGTGCCTGGGAAAGATGCTGGTTGGCTTCTTCTGTTCATGGGATGCCCGCAGCCTCCCCTTGAGGAAGGCTTTTCTCTATGGGAAGTGAGTGACTCCTGTGGGTTTTGAGTGCCCATGGGTTCTGAGACGGTTTCCTTCCCAAGCAAGCTGATGGGCTGACCATTCTCCGGGAGGCAGACTCAGAGTTTCACAGACTTTCTTAGAGTGTTGATGATTTTTTTGTTGGATTTAGGGTGGGGTGAGGTGTGCTTGGTCTCGACGATGGTAGAAGGGGAAAGCCAGGGGGCCAGCCAGAGAGAGGCGTGTGAGGTGGGATGGACTGCTTCCTGCAGTAACATAGGGGATTCTCTCTGGAGCCACAATGGTTCGTGGGGGCTGGAGGGTGCCAGACTGAAATGTCAAGGTCTCGTGCGTGGCTGACGCTCACTGGACAAGCAGACCAGGCCATTGGTTCCATGAATAATCATGAAGTTTCTTGGCAGGGGACAGGACTTGGCCATGCCCACCAGGCAGTGCTCAAGGGACCATAGTTGATGCCGGAGATCAAATGGGGGTTGGCCATATGCAAGGCTAGAGCCTTAACCCCTGCACCATCTGTCCACCCGTCGTGAAGTTGCTTTGATGTACTAAGCTCTCTTCTAGATGCTCAGGATATATTTGTGACCAAAATCGAACAGACTTGGTCCCTTGTCATGAGATTTGACTGTGACAGGGAGAGGTGGACATTGAACAATACTTGACTTCTATAGCCCATCAAAAGAAAAAAAGAAAAAGAAAAAGCAGGACTGGATCTCTCTGTGTCTCTGTCTCTGTCTCTCCCCACCTCAGAACTTCAAAGTAGAATCTGTTTTACTTGAATTTTTAGAAAGCAGGACTGGAGACATAGCAAAGAGGCTAAGGCACATGCTTTGCAGTTTGTCAGTTTGCACGTGCTGACCCCAGATTGATCTCTGGTACCACATGGTCCCAGCACAGAGCAGGGAGCACCTCTCCCTGAGTACTGTTAGGTGTGGCCCTCCAAATCCTCCCAATTATTTTATTGTGGGTTCCACAGGCAGTGCTTCCCCTTCCTACGAGTGCTCAGGAGCCATTGGGGTCAGACCCAGAGGTTCGCAGGGGTCACGTGCTACTGGGAATTGAACCTGGGTACTAAGATGTATGGCGTATGCCCCGTCGCTTCAGCCACAATCCCTGCCCCTGCCCCCAACTTGCACCACTTCGCTCCCACATCAGCATCAGGAGCAGCGCCCCAGCTGATTATGAGTGTGTTTATGGTCCTTCCATTTTCTTTTGCTTTGAACTTAAAACTACATTACTCTGTCTGATGGAGACACGACCTTTCTCTAAACAGCCCAGCGACTGCAAAGGCGAGTTCAAGATCTCCTCTGGAATGCTCCTCCAGAGCGTAATGGGACTGTGCTCTTTTTCACTCGGGTTATTTTGGGCAGTCATTAAAACAGTTGTTAGCCAGTTTAGTACGTTTATATAAAACTGCATAGTTTGCGGCTTTAAATGCCACAGAAGACGTTCCAATGTAAACAGGGGAGGCCAGAATCCGCACATCCCACGGAAGCGCCCGGCCAGCTACCCTGTTCCAGAGGAGGAAACGCTTAGCAGGGTCAAGGCCTCAAACTCACCTTGGGCGGGGGGGAGGCTCTACACTTGGGTCATCTTTAGGTGAGCCAGGTGCCAGCCCCGGGTGGCTCAGCTCAACCGGGCAGGCGGCACACGTGGAGTCTCTGCCTGGCACCCACTGCGAGTCTACGGGTGATGCGCAGCTGACTCAAGGGCAGCAGGGAGCCCCTGCTTCAGAGCGGCATCTGGCTTGGGTACCAGAAGCTCTGGCCGCTCGCTTGTCCCCTAAGCCGCCGGAGAGGCGACAGGGAGAGCTGCTGCTGTCTTCTGCACCCTGCTCACGAACTTGAACTGGGCAAAGAGGCCGCTTGGTACAAAGCCCTTGAGATTTGTTTGTCTTAGTGACACAGAGCGTGTTGGCATCCCTGCGAAGACACCATGGAGCATACGCCACTTCTGTGATGCTGCTGCTCCTCGCAGCACGGCAGGAGGAAGAGCAGGTCCTGCCCCTGCGGGGACAGCTCAGCCTAGATGAGCACACGCCCGCCCCGAGGAAGCCTGAGCGGCCCAGCCTTGCTTGACAGACGCCCCTCTGAGATGAAATGCGTCTGGAGAGCCACACGGGGAGAGAGCTGCCGGCTGAGAATCCAATCGCTCTGCTGACAGGGCAGTTGGTGCTGGCCGGAGCACAGCCCAGCGGGCGCCCTGTGACCAGCTCTCCATGGAAGCCAAGAGAGCTCTCTGAGAAGGGGCCCGGGGCTCACCAGTATCTAACAAAACTCACCTTCCCACACGGAAACACCCTCTATTTTCTTTTCATGTCAGTTCCCATGGATAAAAAATCTTCTTCTCCTTCTCCTTCTTCTCCTTTTCCTTCTTCTCCTTCTCCTTTTCCTCCTTCTTCTCCTTCTCCTCCTTCTCCTCCTCTTCTCTTCTTCTTTTCCTTCTCCTGCACTTCCTCCCCCTCTTCCTCCTTCCTCTCCCTCTCCTTCTCCTTCTCCTTCTCTTTACTCGCTCTAGTTCTCCCCCACTTCACTTTCTCCCCTTCCCTGCCTAGCCCTTATGTCCTTATACATCTCAGCTTCTCGGCACTGCACTTACAGAATGATCTTGACACTGGTCAATCATTTTCAGAGCTCGTTAAATTCACGAACTCCATCTCCTTCTTGCTCATCTGGCTCTAGCGCCTTTAGCATAGGGGCCTGGTGCATAAGGAACGCTCCGTAAATATTTACTGAAGGAGCTGACCCCTTTCTTCTCGTTCCTTTTCTTCCTCTGCCAATAACCGACTCCAGACACTCATTATTATTTCATGCCTAAGGTATAGCGGAATGTTTTGCCCTCAAGCTGCAGCAGAAACAACCCAACCTGGCTTAAGCACAAGCAGTCTTGTCAGCTGGCAGACCGAAGTCCCGTGAGAAGGCAGGCCTTACGATGCCTTCACGTGTGTCATTTTCTGGGCTCTCCCCCCGATTGGCCAGTTGTGTGCTGGACAGAGGAGTTGAAGTCCTCAACACTTGGGCCACAGCGACACACAGCTCCATCTCGCAGGCTTTTCCCCTGAATGTTTCTTTGTATTTTTTTGGCCTGAGTTGGATCACGTTGGATCTTGAGTTGGATCTGCCTGAAGCAGACCCTTGGCCTGCAGGATCTCGTGGCAGCTGCATCTGTGAACCGGGCAGGAGTTGCTCTGCCACACAGCCGGGCACCTTCCCCTGCAGCCCCTGGGGTCTTGTGAGTGGGAGGCTGTGTGTGGTGTGGGTACTGCTGAGAACTGGTGACCCGCTGGGCTCTGTAACCCCCCGAACTCCTTCCTCGTGGACTCACCATCATTGCAGTTCTTTCCATGCACCGCACTTGAGTAATCTCCAACACGTGACAGACTGTGTTTGGGGGCTCTCCCCAGTGGCGTACAGGGGACCAGGTGGCACTGGGATTCACTTAGGCCTTTGGCATGCGAAGCCTGCACCCCAGTCCTTTGAGCCCCTGAGAAATTATTTTGACACAATACTGATGAAAAAATTTCCATATCTCCCTATTGCCTACAAGAAGCTTTTCCCCTTCCCCTCCCTTCGTAGCTGTTGCTTGTGATGGGCCTGGCCGTGGTGTATCTGGTTGGGGTGCTCCTGGGGGTGCTCGCCTCCCATCACAGTGCTCACATATATTCTGGTAACACATAATCATGCCGGTCAGTGTAGGGCTCACATGTGTGCTTGCCAGGGCCTGCACTCCTCGACATGGTGCTCATGGACTCTGAGTTAATGTATTTGCCAGTGGGTCACACACGATGTGTGTTGCCTGGCTGTGTGCCAGAGTTGTCACACATGCAGTGCAGGTGGTCCCAGATGGCACAATGCCCTGGACGATGCCTGGGGCATGTGGGAAGCATCGAGAATCAAATTTTGCAGCCTTTCACTTATTTTTAAATTTTTTTGGGTCATGCCTGGCAATATTCAGCCATTGCTCCTGTCTCTGCACTCAGGAATTATTCTTGGTGTGCTTTGAGGACCATGTGGGATGCTGGATATTCCATGCAAGGCAAGCGCCTTAACCACTGCACTGTCTCTCCCGTCTTAGCCTCGCACTTCTAAGGTGGATAATTCTGCCACAGAACCATCCCTGGTTCCTAATATTCACTCTCTGTTCAAGAGCATTTTCCTCAGGTGAATTCATCTCCTCAGTCTCTTGTCTACTAAGCTGGTGTGATGGACTGGATGCTTTCCCCCAAAACGCCTGTGTGGAATTTCTTCACTGCACAGCCGAGGATGGGATTAGGACACGAGAACCCCCAAAAGCCCAGGAGGGTGTGAGGGAATTACGGACCTTGATGGGAGGGACCCGGGAGCACCCAGTCCTCCTGCATTCACAGCGAGAATTCCCCGGCCCGCTCTGAGGCGAGCTCCTCAGAACCCAGCCCTGCTGCCCCTCCCCCAGGCTTCCCACCTGCAGACCGAGAGAAATCCATTCCTGCTGCTCCTCAGCCACCTCCTGTCTCTTCCCTTGCTCCCTCCTGAATCAACACAGCGGCTGGGTGCCACGGGGGTTCCCCATTATTCTCTGAGAATAGAGCCTCGCGCTTAGGCGGGCACCTCCGTTTCCACAGCTGGGAAGGTGCGTGCAGGAGCCCCAGCCTCACTTTCCAGGTCCAGCGTGAATCTTTCTCCAGTGTTCATCTTTCAAAAACATTTTCCTCAGAACCCCACCCCTTCCCGCCCCCAATCCTAAAGGCTCTGGCGTTGATTGGCCAAATATGGCTCTCCTCAAATGTTGTTCTGAACTGCCCGAAGCCTCTTCATTTTATATAGATCTTTTTCTAGTTTCCTAAGGGCAAAACTAAAGATTAATGCACAAGCAGCATCCTTCTAATACTTAACATGTTGCAAAGGTGGGTGTCGATGGCAGCAAAGTGTGAACAAGGTAGCATCTTGGAAGCTTTAAGAATGCGATACTGCCTCCAGCTCATTGCAAATCAATGAGTACAGGCATCAGGTACTGTTCAAGGTCCTAGGGCAGTGGATGACCAAGATTCCTTCCCGCCATGGACTTACGCTTCTAACAGAGAGACAAAAAAGTGAGTGTTAGGCAAGATGTCAGACGGTCCCCATTACTAGGAAGAGGAACAATGAAGGGTGTGAGGAGAGTGGATTTGTCAGGGAAGGCTGCTGGGGGAAGCTTTGAACGGGAGCCCCCTGATGGCAGAGGGCAGAGGGTGTCTCAGGACAGAAGCTGGAAGGAGAGAGCGTGTGTGGCGTGCGAGAGTGAGCAAGATGTGCCTGGTGGAGGGAGCTGTTGTGCAGGAAGGCTGAGATGAAGGTGCCCAAGGCGTCCAGAGTCCGGGAGTCTTGAGTTGGGATGACGAACTCGCAGGACATACAGTTCGACTTTATTTGAACGAACTTGGAAGCCTTCACAGGATTCGGACCAGGGGAGTAGCCTGATCTGATGGATGTTTTAACAGTGGCACTTTGTCTTCCGTGTGAAGAGACTTTACGGAGCCGGATCAGAAGGAGGAAGGCCAGAGGGCAGCGGCCTAGTTTTGGTGGTGGACTTGAGTGAAGACCTGGGTTCTGTATATATACATTTGGAAGTAGCGGCAGCATATTTTGCACGTGGGTTGGCTATAAATGTGTGTATGTTTATAAGTAACATTTTTTGAAAAGAACAAAGTGGGATGTTAGTGGCTTTTATTTAGAAAACTAATTAGTATTTTGGTTACTTTTAACTGTGGTAATGAGCTAAACTTTTCCCTTTTTTGTGTTTGTTTTGTTTTTATGCTGCCCCCAGCAGTCCTCAGAGCTTAGTCCTGGCTCTGCATTCAGGGATCACTCCTGGACCATTTGAAGTTCTGGGGATTGAACCTGGGCCAGCCAAGTAAGGCAGCACCTTCCCCACTATTACTATCACTCTGGCCCCAAGAGTGGCTTTGAAAATAGCATGTGGCGCCACGTACCATGTGTGAGTTCCTGACTTTGATCCCTGGTACCACAAAATAAAGACAAAAAATATTGACCAGGCAGAAGCTGTGAAGAGCATCGAAGGACACTAATGAGTGTTCTCAGAGGACAGAGATCTGATGCCTCCTTTCATTTGGGATGGGGTGGATGGACTTGGGTCCTTACCTAATGGTGCTTGGGGCTTTACTCCTGACTCTGTACTCTGTAATGACCCCTGCCTGGCAGTACGCTGGGGACCATCTGCAGTGCTGGGTCACCTAAACCCCTGTACTCTCCAGCCCCTGGTGTCTAGCTCCTTCTCTGCTTGTGACTGTGTCAATTTAACTTTCTTCTCCAAGCCCAAGTGTTTTCAGCTCTCCAGGTTAGCACCTGAGAGGTCTTTCCTGGAGAGCTGAAAACTAGGTCCGGGGGTGTGTCCTCCAGAATCCCGAAATTGAAACCCTTATTCCGCAGGCGATTGTAGGAGAAGGTGGTGTCTTTGAGGGACGTTATCCCAGGGGGAGCACCTCATGAATGAGTTAGTGTCCTCGGAGCACTGCTACCCCTTCACCCTATGAAAAGGCACAGCAGAAAAGCTGTCTGGGAAACTAGCCCCCCGACGCCCCCCCTGATCTTGCATCTGTCCAACCTCCACACTGGTTTCTGCACCACTATGCCTTCAGCTTTTTGATTCTAGCAATGTTGGGACAGACTCAGGCACCACCAACCTTGTGTTGTTGGGTCTCTTCAGCGTTCGTCACACCTTATTTCACTCCTCTCTATGTCCTTGTCTGGCCAGTGAAGACAATTCTCTTTCAGGATCCAGAAGGCAGACTTGGAGGTCTGATTAGAAATCGGACACGTGGAGGACGTTGATGCCTTGTTCAGGGAATGGAAACGCCAGTGAGTGAAGGAGAAGGCTGGCTGGCGCACAGCCCTGAGTTCCAGAATCACTTTCGGGGCCTCACCGGGAATGGTTCTCCCCTTCTGTGGTATGCTTGTGTGGTCACCTCCGCCTGACATGTTGTCGTAGCTCAAAATCAAAGAAAGCAAAACAGAAAACCACGTTCTTTGCCCTTCCTATCTTTGTCTTGAGTGCTATTCATATTGGTGATGTTTTTATATGGAAATTCACCTCTGCTACCTAGAGGCAGACCGTGTATAATTAGATCAGTTGCATATTATCCCTGTGACCAGAGTTCTCCGGAGCTAAACATGGCCTCATTGGAAATTTCTAGCTCTGTCGCAAATCCTCTGTGACAAGGATGGTCTCGGGATGGAGCAGGCTTCCAGAAGGTTCTACATGATCTTATGGGTATCAGGGATAATTGAGGAAATGAGGATATGCCCTTGACCACAGTATCCAGACCCAATTCTGAGTGAAAGTGGATTCCTTTAGCTGTGCTGCCGGTGTCTTTTGGTGGACACAGGCAGGTGGCCCCTATTGAGAAAAGATTCTCAACAGAGTTAGTAGAGTTCTGTCCCTAATGGTTGAACAATGGGTGACTGTGGTCAGAATACCCGTCCAGGCCAGGTGTGCTGTCAAGGATGGGATGAAGTCTGGTTTCTGACCACAATATCAGACTGTGCATCTTGGCTAGTGATTAACCTTTTCCCCTTCTTCAACCTTTGAGACTTTCAGCTCCTGGCCCCTGCCTCTGAACCCTCTAGGGGGCTTGCCATTAACTGGTGCAGAAAAGCTTTCATTGTTCAAGATCGAGATGTTTGATTATCTTGCTGCATTCCAATGAATATGAGAGAGAGAGAATGTAATGAAAAAGTATGGAAGTATAAAGAGTCATGCATAGGCAGATAGATGCTTAATCCACATATGCATGGCTGTGTATAGAGGAAGAAGTTCGGAAGTTTCATGCCAATGAGCGTTGATTATTCTAGCAGAGGCTGGGGCGGGAGTCTCACTGTCACATATATGGTCACAAAGCGGCAACAGTCATTGCGCTGTAATTTCCCTCCTCTGCTTTTCTGGCGAGTGACAGCTCTAATGAAAAGCAGGTTGTTGGAAGACGAACTGCTAAATAAACAAAGAGCTGTCGTTTCATAATAGCATTTGATAGAAGCTGTCTTTTGAAATATAATTTTTTAAATGCTCACAATCCCCGTTTGGCCAATTAGCCTTTGTGTTGGTGCCAATTCATTTGTGCAGGGAAGTTTCTGCAAGCAAACACAGGAGTGTTTGTAAAGGTTAGATTTATAAGCCTCAATAAAAACAGGCTTATTCCTACAAAAAAAAAAAAAGCAGCCAGATTGCAAAATGGCAACTGAACGGGGAGCTTGTCCTTATAGAAAGGAACAATATTACATTTTGGCATTATGTTTCAGGAGACAAAGGGGACCACCCCCCTTCCCTAAATGTTCACTTTGCCTGCACTAGCTTGCACTGCCAAGCTCAGCTTACAGATGGTCCATGACGATAGTTGCTATAGAAACCAAACCTTTCCCATCAATCCCTCCTTGTTGCTATGGTGTGTGGGGGGTGGCTACATGTAAACTTTTGTGTCATTTGTGTTTTTCATAACTGACCTTGTAAGAAGCATATCGATTGCACATTAAGCAAGGGAAGAGGGAAATGGTGTGTGAACGCTAAATGCCACTTACGGAACAGAATGGGTGGACTTCGAGTCATCTGTAGCTGGGCACTTTGCCTTTGGTAAACAGGCTCTCTGAAACATTGATCTGATAAAGAAAACCTGCGCTAATGGACCAGCGTAGCATCTGTTTTCCCTCCTTGGGAACGGTTGGTTTTTCCGGTTAGATTTAAGATCTTCTGAAAGTTAAATCTGTCATAAAATTCAGAAGCTCTGCCTTGTGATTTCTGTAATCTTTGGTGGTAGGTCTTAAGCAAATCACCGAGCTCTGGATTGAGTGAAATAAAGATTAAACAGGGTAATCTGGATGGGGTGCCCTTCTCAAGTGCCGGGATTGTCTGATGCACCTAGGCGCATTCAGAGCCAGGTACAGCATTTCAGCATAGTACCTGCCACATAATACATCTTACAAGGCTTTGCCATGAATGAATGGCATTCATGCCATTCCTTCTAACCATGAGGCACTTCCTCTCCTCTTCTGGATTCTGTTATGTCAGTTTGCAGAGTTTCAGTCAACAAAGATTTATTGAATTTCTACCAGTGTAAAAAAATTCACTGTTTCTTACAAGATTCTTTATATGGCCCAAAGAAGAGTTAGCTTTTATTTCCATTTATATTTCATACATTTTTTAAAATTGTATCTATCAACTTGTAGACCTCAAGAGTTTCTTTTGTTTCTAAAAATATGCATCCTTGGGTACAAATCTCCTGATCTTCCCGTTCAAAATACATGGTTAGGGCTGAAAAGATCAGGGAGGGTGCTTGAATTGCATGTTACTGACTTGAGTTTGATCCCTGGCATCTCAAGCCCTGGTCCTCCAATCCCTGCCAGGAGTGATCCCTGAGCACAGAGCCAGGAGTCAGCCCTGAACACCACTGGGTATGGCCCAAACAAAAAGCCAACAACAAAGAACCTGGTTAACAAACTGATCCAGTGCTTAAAAGTATAAATAGATTTGAGTGCAAATGTGCTACTTTTGCACTATAGAGGAGGTTTCTTCCCATGGCTAGCCTCAGTTTTTGCATCTGTATAATGGAAAGTGATACTTAACTCATAGTTATAGTGAAAATTATATTGATAGATATTTATACAGTACTAAGCATAGCAGCTAGCAGCTCAAAAGTCCATATCTATTGCTGTTTTCAGTGAATACACAGAAGATAATTTTGCATTAGTTGACGACATCAGGAGTCCTATTAAAATATAATCCTAGGCATGAAGAACAAGGAGAGACATGAGAGGGACATTGGCCAGTGACATTTTACAAAGCCAGGTAGGAACACTAGAGACATAGTGCAGTGGTTAAGGTGCTCCACTTGCACACAGCTGACCCAGACTCGATCCCCAGCACCCCGTGTCGTCCCCTGAGTACTGCCAGGAGTAAGCCCTGAGCACAGACAGGTATAAACTGAAAAACAAAGAAATACCCGGTAGGAGGTGGGGGATAGTACAGATAGCAGCCCGGGCACCCACCCTGGGCTTGATTCCTGGCACTCCTGGTTCTCCGAGCGTCCCTGGAGCGACCCACGTCTCCTGGCACTGTCAGCTCTACGCAGACTCACATCCTCAGGCCCTTGTCTGAAACGCCAGTCCGATTGGCTGAGACTTGCTGGAGGGACCCCAGGACCTCCTGAACAGAACTTGGAACCAGCCTCCACAATAAATAAATAAAAGCCAGGGAATAATGTACAGGCGAGGGTTGTCTAAGGCGGCTGCAAGAGGAGATGCTCTCCAGACCCCCGAGAGTTTAGTCAGAAGCCCCGGCGCAGTCCAGCGGCATGCACAGGCCAGATGTGTGAGCCTGTGTGAGCCGTGCATTCCTGCTCAAGGCTCGTTCTGGACAAGTCCCCAGCTCGGGAGCCAGGCTCAGAACCAGGGGCAGGGATGGCCTTCTGAGGAGCCTCAGAAGGTCCCTGATCAGCCGTCAAGTCAATGGTGGTCTCATCCACCCAAATTCTCCTCCTCAGAGCTACTTGGGTTATCGTCTGTGCATTTTTCCCTGACGTTTCTATCCAAATTTCGAGTTGTGCTGGACCAACTCACACTTTTCCACTGGGTGGGGTTTCGTGATAGCATCTGGCCTGCTTTACAACTTCCCAGTCACTAATAGACTATAAGACTAACGCCCAAGAATAGTAGAAATAAGTACCAGGAGATTGTTTCCATGGCTTGGAGGCTGGTCTCTCATTCTGGGTAACTCAGGGAAGGGACCACCAAGTAAAGTGTGGTTGGAGGTCATGTGGGGGAAGGGTGATGCGGGCCGAATACAGACTAGAGACTGAACACAATGGCCACTCAACACCTTTATTGCAAGCCACAACACCTAATCAGAGAGAGAGAACAAAAGGGAATTCCCTGCCATAGTGGCAGGGTGGGGTGGGGGGAGACGGGACTGGGGAGGGGGGGAGGGATGTTGGGTTTACTGGTGGTGGAGAATGGGCACTGGTGAAGGGATGGGTTATCGAACTTTGTATGGGGAAAACATGGGCACAAAGATGTATGGATCTGTAACTGTACCCTCATGATGACTCTCTAATTAAAAATAAACAAAAAAAAAAAACCAACTTCCCAGTCACTTGGGGCTGCTCAAGAAAAGCGAGGGTGGGATCAGCAGTAATAGGACAACAGATAGAGGGCACTTGTCTTCCATGGGCCAACCCAGATTCGATCCCCAGAACCCCATAGAGCCCCCAAGCCCCTCGAGGAGTAATTCCTGAGTGCAGAGCCAGGGGTAAGCCCCGAATATCACTGAGTGTGGCCCCCAGACCAAAACTTAAAATATCTTTAAAGCCAGTTCTGAGCCGTTTAAAATACTAATCGCAGGTTTCAGATCCAACCCAATCAGAGTATGACCTCCAGACACTCCTGCCTGAGCAGCTTGGGCTGTTCCTTTGCTCTTTCTCCCCCCCAGCTCTTGGGAGTGGAGGGAGTGGTCCCTTTCCTTCCTGTGGTTGATGCTGCTATGATGACCACTTTATTTGTGGTGCTCACACACGTAGGCTACACTCAACATCAAATTTGCAGAATAGGACAGACATTATCAAGAAACCCCCAGGATCTGAGAGATAGTACAGTGGGTCAGGCATTGGCCTTGCACGAGGCTGACTCAGGTTCAGTCCCTGGCATTCCATGAGGTCATCCAGGAGCTAACAGGAGTAAATTCCTGAGTACTAAGCATCGATGGGTGTGAAGAAAGAAAGAAAGAAAGAAAGAAAGAAAGAAAGAAAGAAAGAAAGAAAGAAAGAAAGAAAGAAAGAAAGAAAGAAAGAAAGAAAGAAAGAAAGAAAGAAAGAAAGAAAGAAGAAAGAGAGGAAGGGAGGGAGGGAGGGAGGGAGGGAGGGAGGGAGGGAGGGAGGGAGGGACTCCCACCTAGTGGAAAAGTGAGAACTGCCCCAGCACAACTTGAGTATTGGATAGAAACATCAGGGGAAACGCAGGTATCTGAATGTTGAACTTTCAAAAGTGACACTCTGAGTCATGGTTCTCACACATCTTTCTACTTGAGGTGCTTGGGGTGGGGGGCACCCTTCATTAGTGGTGCTCACACACACCTGTCTGCGGTGTGACTAGAAACTCTCACAGCCCCAGGATTCCTGATCTGCTGCCCTTCCTCGGCAGTTCTCGCTCATAGATGTTCTTGCCCCGCGGTCCTCGGGCTGTTAAGTATTTGTCAGCAGGTAATACCGGCAGCCAGACCACAGCGGGTCAACAGTCCTTTTCTAGGTTCATCTCAGCCAGAGCAGCAAGTGTTAAGCTATTTGTTGGGGGGGGAGGAGGTAGACTTATCATGGGTTTGCAAAATGATGGAAACTGAAGGGTTTCGGGTCACCCCCCCATGTGCATTACACCGTTCACACCCCAGAGGTCCAGGCCAGGCTGCCACTCCCTCTCCCACTTCCTCTTCTTTCCCTTCCCTCTGCTGACACCAGCAGCTCGCTGAGTCTTGGCGTTCTGGAAGCTTCTTTTAGTGGTCTGAGCAGCAAGAAAACACAAGTTGAGAGAGAGGAAGTGTCTGGGCACAGATGAGTTCTAGGCAGGGGTTAGTGGGCACCTGTAGGCTCGTCCTGGGTGTCACCCAGCTTGTCCTGTGTGAGGTCCATGGGGGACCGTGTCTCAGGTTAGTCGGCTGGGGCTCGTCTGGAGGATGTGCACGTTTCAGAAGAAACGACCGTGAAATGTACCACCATCTCCAGTTTGGCTGTGCGTGCCCATTGCCAAAGTGCTTCGTTCCCTGTTGTGAGAACTGGGCTTAGCTGAAGATGAAAATGAATGGGAGCCTGATGCCTTATTAAGGCTTTGGGGAAGATCGGCCTTAAAAATGAGTTTTCATCACAACACAAAAATGCGGCCTTCCCCCTGTCCCTCTTAAATCATGTGCCTTCAGCAAGAAACCACTTAATGGAAAGATCAACTTTGTGGAGCACTACAATTTTCTTTGATAGATGGATGTGCTTCTCTGGGGAGCTTTCTGCTTCACCTTACAAATGGTTATTAAATTTCCAAGGCAAGTCTCCTGACTCTCAGAGTCTACTTTCATTTTTTTTTAACAGTAAGAAACTCAAGTAGGGTTGTGCTTCCCTGGATGTTCTCATCTTATTTCTCACTAATTGAGTGGCTTTAAAAGCAGAGACTTAACTTTGACCCATCTGATCCTATGAGGGAGAGGATATATTTGCCAAATTTCAAAAAAATAATGTTTGTCTTTTCACTTATAAAGTCTTGATCAAGTTGGGGAGAATCAATAGATCTCTTTGATGGATTTAGTTTTAGCATATTCAAACTTGGTGTTTCGAACATCCTATTGTTTTAGTTCACTATCACTTATCACTGTCATCCAGTTGCTCATCGATTTGCTTGAGCGGGCACCAATAACATCTCCATTGTGAGACTTGTTACTGTTTTTGGCATATCGAATATGCCATGGGTAGCTTGCCAGGCTCTGTCATGCGGGCAAAATACTCTTGGTAGCTTGCCAGGCTCTCTGAGAGGGACAGAGGAATTGAACCCGGGTCGGCCACATGCAAGGCAAATGCCCTACCTTCTGTGCTATCGCTCCAGCCCATTGTTTTAGTTAAGGGCCAGTCAATTATTATGGTGGTGGGGTTAAACTCACAAGGGGTGTTGGTCATGGGGAGAGGCACCCTCATTCTGGGCGAGCCAAGCCAGGTGTTCGGTGTAAGAGTGCGTATGGGAGTTGTGTTCCTACCTTTGGGAGAGATGCCCATCCTGGTTTTGGAGGCTGGACCAGATGACCCTCCCACCAACAGTGGATGAGGCACCATAGGGTGGGTGGGAAGAACTGACCCAGGCAATTGGGTTGGGGGTGGAGGGCATTAGGGTGCTTGGGGGACAGAGGCAGGTACACTGTTGATGAGTGTGGTGTTGGAATTATGGGCATGAGAAATCATCATTCAGCTGCATTGTCAAACACAGAATCTCAATCAATAAAATACTTTAAAAGAAGAATAACGGGGCTGGAGCGATAGCACAGCGGGTAGGGCGTTTGCCTTGCACGTGGCTGACCCTGGTTTGATTCCCAGCATCCCATATGGTCCCCTGAGCATCGCCAGGAGTAATTCCTGAGTGCAGAGCCAGGAGTAACCCCTGAGCATCACTGGGTGTGACCCAAAAAGCAAAAAATCAACCCACAATAGTAAGAAGACACAGCATTGCTCACGGGGTGCCATGCTGGGACTCCCAGGCCTCATCAGCGCTGTGGGAGGCCTCCGGAACTGCACCTGCTGGTGCTCAGGGAACTGTGTGGTGCTGGGATTCAAACTGGGCCAGCGCATCAACACTTGTCTGAGGTGATACGACACAGTCTTTAGGCCTTAGTAGTCACTGCTTTTGAATTTGTTCATTTTCATGCGTTGTTACGCGTCAAATATTACTCTGGGTACATTTAACAGAAGATTAAATATAGTCTGAGAAAAAGGCATATTTGAGGCCCTCTTGGGGGTAGAGATAAAGATATTAGTTTGAATATGCAAAAGAGAAAACTTTTTATCATTGACAAGCTCTCGGAAGCTCTCAGGAATGTTTCAATTTTGAGGTTCAGAGAGGGAAAAGAATATTTTCTTTAGTATTGTGGTTCTATTTTAGGTTCTTGTGGTTATGATGAAGCTTATGTTGTCAGCGTCCAAAACTACCTCAGCCCACCACAACCAGTACACGCATCACTCTAGTATCCCCGCCACCCGCTCTGTGTGTGTGTATGTTTTGTAATCGAAGGTCCAGGGTTTGTCACTGTTTGAGACTCTCTGTTCCTTTCCCTTGTCTCTATTCCCCAGATGAGTGAAATCATCTGATACTCGTTGTTTTCCCTCTCATATGCTTAACAGGGATGTGTTTCTTAATTCTTTCAAGTCCTCACAGCTCGTTTCCCAGAGAAGCTTTGCTAACAGTGATGGGAAAGGTGCTCTAACGTTTGCAGGTGGAGAGAACCGTCTGGCCCACAGTTTAAAAGCAGCTTCCTAACACCCAAGAGTAGTAGAGATAAGGACCAGGAGGTCTGCCCCACAGCTTGGAAACTGGCCTCACATGCTGGGGGAAAAGGCAGCTGAGATAGAGAAGGGAACACCAAGTAGAGGATGTCGGGAGGACCCATTCAGGTTGGAAGATGTGAACTGAAAGTAGACTATAGACCGAACATGAAGGCCACTCAATACCTCTATTGCAAACCACAACACCCAAAAGGAGAGAGAGCAAAAGGGAATGCCCTGCCGCAGAGGCAGATGGGGTGGTGGGGGCTGGGGTGGGGTGGTGAGAGGGATACTGGGATCATTGGTGGGGGGTGAATGGGCACGGGTGGAGGGATGGGTAAACGATCACTGTATGCGTGAAATGCAAACACAAAAGTTCATAAGTTTGTAACTGTACATCACAGTGATTCTCTAATAAAAATTTATTTCAAAAAAAGGCAGCTTCCTGCCAGGCCATCTGTGGGGGTTCTCTTTGGAAGGGCTTGGGAACTTCCAGCTAGTGAACAGACATTGAAAGCGCATTGAAACATACTCCTTGGTGATAATCACCAGTTTTAGACCAGTTTTATGCCTCAGATGGCTAATGCGCCTCCTGGATATATAAATACAAACCTGTATGTATGGATATGTGTGTATGTGTGTGTCTTATATCTACATGTCAGAATCGTACAGTCATGACGAAACGTAGCAACTATGTATAGTCACTAACGCATTAAAGCACTGAAGACAAGTGTAGTTGACTCGTGAGAGGATCTTTCTGACATGCCGGCTATGATATCTGTGTTGAGGCAGTACACATATTGGGCAGTCACTGCATTGGCTTAGCACCCCAGTGAGCTTTCAAGTTCAGTGGTTCAGTACATGTGACTTTCCATTCGGACAGGGCATCATTGAGGAATTGCTGCTTTACTATCTATTCCTTATAGAAGCATTTATTAGCAATTTCTTGGCTCTATTTCTTTTAATTTACCATACAATTTAAAATACATGAAAAAGATACAAAGAATATTAAAATTAGGTGTAATATACAAGATCCAGCTTCACACAGTGTTCAGTTTTTGCCGCCGGCCTGCAAGTAGACAACGTGGTTGTTTAGTTTAACGCTGTCTTCTCTTCACACTAGGAAAAAATACTGTCTTGGGGCACCAAAGATAGAGTGGCTGGGGGGTGTGTCATTTTTTTCCCCAAGATTTCTTAATTGAATTATCATGAGATAGACGCTTACAAAGCTGTTCATGATTAGGTTTCAGTCATACATGTTCCAACACCCATCCCTCCACCAGTGTACATTTCCCAGCACCAGTGTCCCCAGATTCCCTCCCATCACCCCCACCCCCACCCCACCCCCTGCCTGCCCCCGGCCCCTGCACTTCTCTTTCTCTCTTTCTTCTCTTCCCTCTCTCTCTCTCTCTCTCTCTCTCTCTCTCTCCTCTCTCTCTCTTCTCTTTGAAAATTGTCTGTCTCTATCTGTCTCTGTCTCTGTCTCTCTCTTGTCTCTCCTTTAGGGCATGTGGTATTGTGATTTGCAATACAGATACTGAAAAGTTACTGTGTGTATCTCTTTACCTACTTTTAACACTCAGTTCCTGACCAGCGTGATCATTTCCAACTATCATTGTCATACTGGTCAGGGTGTGTGTCTTGCATGTGGCTCACCCAGGTTTCCTCTCCAGTACCTCACGTGGTCCCTGAGTGATTCCTGAGCACAGAACCAGGAGTAAGCCCTGAGTATCACTGGGTGTCAACCAACCCCCCCCAATCGTTCCCATGTTTGTATTTTGTGTGTCTGTATCTGTAAGCAATGCAGAGCGCTGTGTCCTCACGTATGTTTTCTAGCAAGATACATCTGTGAGGGTCAATAAAACAGAAAGAGTGGCTTGCCATCACATGCTTCTGTTTCCTTCCCATGCTTTCGAACTGGAACCATTTCTCTCGGGTAACATTACAGATGTAATTCATCTGTGGCGTTGTGCAGTGGAACGGCTCGCTCGGTTTCTGCACTGAACTGCTGGGTGAAGGCATGTCATAGGATTCAGTGTTCGCTCCCCCGTGGATGCACAGGTCATAGGTATGATTTTTCTGTGACCAGCCACGGTGTTCCAGCTCCTGCGCCACCACAGTGCTGGGACCCCAGTGGAGATGTGCGGGGGTTTCTCTCCACAGGGCTCCCCTCGCTGTCCTGAGTCACGGCGTCTGTAGAGAATAAGGTTCCTGCAGAATTGCTCACAGCCGCAGCTCCAGCCCTGACCCAGGGCGTCGCAGCTGCTAAGCTGAATGGACAGCCAAGTCCACCACTCTGGATTCTTCTCTGCGGTGGATCATCTGAGAGGCGCAGTTTGAGCTCCAGTGTGGTTTAGAATAACGCAGTGGTAGGACGGACGTGTTTGTAACTTTATTAGATGTCCTCTCAGTTTCTTTCTCCAGAGTTTATGCACCATTTTTGCATCCAAACCAACAGCAGATAAATTCTTACTCCTTTGCATCCTTATCAATATTTGGAAATGTTGGACTTTTCACGTATTCATCTGTCTAATTCCCTTCTGTTTTCACACCTTGCCTTTATACCTTTGACCTTATATTTATTATGCTTTTTGTATTGAATGGTAGAACATACTCTATATTCTTCATAGCAATCTTCACCAGGTATAAATGTTGTGTATATCTCTTCCTGCTTGTTTACCCACTTGTTTCGGTTTTTAGTTTATAAGTTCTAAATGATAATGCTGACTTTAATAACTTTTCCTGTTATATTTTCCATTTCATTGTTTTGGTAAATAAATCCTTCCCTAATAATAGAATGCCATTTAAAAACAAAACTTTCTTTTACTTCTCAAATTAGTTATTTTGCTTATTTTCATTTATAATATGAGAGGGGTATCTCATTTCATGCTTCTGTTTAGATAACAAATTGCTCGGAGACATTTATTAAGTGGTCTTCTTCCCCTTCTTCCCTCCAGGAAGGAAGGAAGGACAAGGACAGTTTTGTCAAGATATCTAGCATTGACTCATATTTTATTTTTAAATTTAATTAATTTCAAGTATGAAAATAGAACGAGTGGGGGAAGCTGTTATCCACTGGGCTGGAAATACAAAGTCTTGGGTTCTAAACCAGACTGAGCAGGAGCCCTGCTCAGTGGGTGTGTGGTACATTGTGTGTGGTGTGAGGTGCGTAAAGGGTATGATGTGTGCAGTGTGTGGTGTGTGTGGTGTGTGGTGTATGGTGTATGTGGTGTATGTTGTATGTGGCGTGTATGGTGTGTGTGGTATGGGGTGTGTGTAGTGTACGTGGTGTGTGGTGTATGGTATGTGTGGTGTATGTTGTATGTGGTGTGTATGGTGTGTGTGGTGTATGGTGTGTGGTGTTTGTGGTGTGTGGTGTGTATAGTGTGTGGCATGTGGTGTGTGTGGTGTGTGTGGTATGTGGTGTGTGTGTGGTGTGTGGTGTGTGTGGTGTGTGTGGTGTGTGGTGTGTGTGGTGTGTGTGGTGTGTGGTGTGTGATGTGTGTGGTATGTGGTGTGTGTGGTGTGTGTGGTGTGTGTGGTGTGTGTGGTGTGTGGTGTGTGGTGTGTGTTGTGTGTGTGGTGTGCATGATCTGGGTCTAAGGTGTCTTGGCTTTAGGCACAAGCTCAGGTGCCTCCACTTCTGGAGCTTGCAGAGCAGAAAGGGGATAGAGGATGTGACCAGGTCAAAGTTCATTCATGTCTGCCTTTGGACAGAGAGAGAGAGAGAGAGAGAGAGAGAGAGAGAGAGAGAGGGAGAGAGAGAGAGGGAGAAAGTGCAAGAGAGTGCAAGAGCAAAAGAGCAAGATAGAGTGTGAGAGTGAGAGTGTGTGTGTGTGTGTGTGTGTGTGTGTGAGAGAGAGAGAGAGAGAGAGAGAGAGAGAGAGAGAGAGAGAAGTGTCTGCCACAGAGGTGGGCAGGTGGTGAGGGACAGTCAGTGGCGGGAAGCCGGGGACACTGGCCCGGGCACTGTGCCCTGGTGGAGGGTGGGTGTTGGAATATAAGACTGAAACCCAACCATGAACAACTTTGTAACTGTGTCTCACTGGGATTCCATTAAGAAAAAAAAGACTGGGGTCACCGTGACATAATGCCAGTTTGAATTGTTTTGGAGGCTCTGGTTTGGGCTGCTGCTGGCAGTGCTCAGGGCTCACTGTTGGCAGTGCTCAGGGCTCACTCCTGGCAGTGCTCAGGGCTTACTCCTGGCAGTGCCCAGGGCTCACTGCTGGCAGTGCTCAGGGCTTACTCCTGGCAGTGCTCAGGGCTCACTGCTGGCAGTGCTCAGGGCTTACTCCTGGCAGTGCTCAGGGCTCACTGCTGGAGGTGCTCAGGAAACCCTGTGGGGTGCCAGAAATTGAACCATGCTTGATTGCTTGCAAGGCAAGTGCCGTAACCCGCACCATCTCTGGCCCCATGAGAGCTTGACTCGGATGAGAAGACACGGGTGAAAATTCCTTGGACTGTCCTCTCGGAAGGCTCACCCCACGGGCCAGGCTGCGTCCCTTGGAGCCCGGCTGGCAGGAAGGCTCGTCCCTCCCCGTAGGTGGCTGGTGTGGCCGCTCCTGAGGTCACTGACCTCTGTCTCATGTTCTCCCCGGAGACTGCAGCGACCCTGAGCTTCCAGAAGCGGCCTAGAAGCCTGCAGGGCCCCTCCAGGGCGAGCCTTCTCCCTTTCCGAAGCGCCTCCCATTTGCCTCAGTCGGGGCCTGGCTGCTTCCAGATCTCCACAGCGGGGCGGGGGCGGTATGGGGGGGCAGGGTTGACCAGACGTTTTCCTTCTATTCTGGCCCCGCGCCACATAGTACTCGGCTCAGAGGCCCCCTGGGAATAAGGCATTGCTGGGACCAATCTGAGGGTTTGCAATAAATTTTACGTGAGCCCAAAACTACTTCCGAATCACAAGCGGGCACAGATGCCAGCCTCGCTGCGCTCCTCATGCAGCCTGACCACGGGGCCATCCTGGATTCGAGGTGCTTGGAAAGCTGCAGAGCAGAGAACAGAACACTGCCTCGAGCCTTTTAGGGCTGCGAGCGCCCTGGGCCTCGCGCTGCTGTCTCAGCGCCTGGGAGTTCATGAATCGGGATTTTATTCGTACTTCTCTCTGAGCACAGAGTAAAGAGATCAAGTGTGAGAAAGGAGAAAGTCCCGTTAGCGATTCCAGGAAGCCGCCCTCCCGGCCCTCCTATACCCACCCGGGAGGCCAGGTTGGCGTTTTCGAATGCTTCGCAGCAGTTACTTGGCAGGTCTGTTCTCTGTCTGACACGGTGGCGTGAAGACGCTCTCGCTGATTCTGCTTCCGTCTCCCCCGCTGCTCCTCTCCGCTGGACTCCTCCCCCTCCCAGTGGGATCTGTACCTTCCAGACTCCTGGCTGCTGTCTTTCTGCACCACTGTCTGTTCAGAGCACGTCTTGAAGTGCTTTCCTAAAATTTGGATGCATGATTTACTCTGTCATGTAAAGCCTTTGCAAAGAGCTTTTCCATGGTTTCCCTTCAGAGTTAAGCCAAAATTAAAATGACTAGTTTATTTCCCACCTGGTCAAATAGCAGCCTAGAAGCCCTACTGAGTGCTCATGTCTTGCTCCGTGGTGTCAGAATGCAGTGGTAGAGGGCCAGTGCCACCGTGCCTTGCACTCGGCTCACCTAGATTCATTCCCCAGAAGCCCAAATGGTCCCTTGAGCCCTTCCAGGAGTGCTCCCTGAGGACAGGGCCCAAAGTGAGCCCTCAGTAAGGAAGCAGGTGTGGCCCAAACACCTACTCCCAAATCCAGTGCTGTAATTCCCTTTATGTTATTTATGTTTAAAGGTGTGTGTTACTGCTTTTTTTTTCCCAAATTCAAACATTTTATTCAAAAATAAGAAACAGAAATGTTTAACTACATGAAATAATAGCAATGGGACACAAATTCTTTAAAACTGTGCACTACAGAAAATAAACATCAAGAGTATAGAATATTTCATAGTCTAAATAACCTAAATAAAATACTGTCTTAATCGGTTATAATTTCTTGAACTTGCTTCCTTCTGATAGAAAGTATGTATGAAACAACCCAAAGGCTAATCTGGTGGACTGGAACTGGGGGAAGAAGGGTAAGGCGCCATCTACTGGCCCCTTCCCTTTCCGGTTAAAACCTTCTTGGTTTAAGAGCTCAGTTCCGTAACCCTCTGCACCTTCCCAAACACGGATCCCCGGAGAGCTTCTTAGAAGCCAGCCTGAATCAGTGTCCTGGATCACGTGTTTCTGCTCCTAAGGGAGCCAAGGACAATGTACCTCAGGCTGGATGCAGGTGTGGTATGTGCATTTTTTAACCTGTCTATTGCTCTGAGTCAGTCTCCCCCAAAGATGCTTCCTGGGTTGTCAATCGACCGTTTCTATTCATTGAGGTTTTTCTTATGTTTTTGTGCAATTGTCTCTGCAGCCTCTGCCATGGGCCCCATACGTGACATCCATAAGAACAAAGACGCTAGATTCTCCCAATCCACCTTAGGATTTGCCCTGCCCACATAGGGTTACATTTTATTTGGATGAATTAAAAATAGGAAATGTTAGAAATACATCTCTTGTTAAGTGTGACAGTCACTTGTAAATGTTACAAGGGAAAAAAAAAGAAATGAAAATAGTGCTCAGCGGGGTTTGCCTGGCTCTGTGCTCAGGACTGACCTGGCCGTGTTTGCAGGACCATACGCAGTGTTGGGGGTCGAACCCCGGCTGGTCATGTGCAAGCAAGCACCTCAGCTCATTGGGAATTCACTGAAGAAGTCACTTCAGAGAGAGAAAGAGAGAGAAGGTGCCTGCCATAGAGACAGGCTTGCGGGGGGAGGGTGTGGGGAAATGAGACATTGGTGGTAGGCAATGGACATGGTGGAGGGAAGGGTTTTGGAACATTATATGACTGAAACCTGACTTGACCGGCTTTTTTATTTTACTTTATTTTTTATTAAATCAGCTTGAGATACAGTTGCAAAGCTTTCATGTTTGAATTTCAGTCATACAGTGATCGAACACCCATCCCTCCACCAGTGCACATTCTCCACCATCAATGTCCCCAGTATCCCTCCCCGCCCCAACACACACATCCTGTCACACCCCTCCCAAAGCCTCTATTGCAAACAATTTCCCTCTTACTCTCCTTCTACTTTGGAACACTGTGGTTCACAATACCAATACAGAGAGCCCATCATGTTTGGTCCTTTATCTCCTCTCAGCACACATCTCCCATCCCGAGCATCCCTCCAGCCATCGTTGACTTAGTGATCCCTTCTCTATCCCAGCTGCCTTCTCCCCCAGCTCATGCTTCCAAGTATGGAGCAATCTTCCTGGCCCTTGTCCCTGCTGTCCTTGAATGTCAGTCTCATAGTATGTTATTTTGTATTCCACAAATGAGTGCAGTCCTTCTGTGTCTGTCCCCTCTCTTTCTGACTCATTTCACTTAGCATGATACTCTGTGTGCATGATCAACTTTGTAACTATCTCACAGTGACCCAATAAAAAATAAATTGAGTAAATAAGAACACCAACAAAGAAGGAGGTCGTTAGGGTGCCTCCTGAGAGTGGCATGGGGGAGGCCGGGTGTGAGGAGAGGCTGGTTATTCGGGGCGAGACCGTCCCAGCTGCTGCCCAGCCTGAGAGGAGCAAGGACTGTGCAGGGAGACGCCAGGCCACGCCGGAGACCGAGCAGAGCGAGTGGGGGAGAGAGGGAGACCAGCGCACATGTGCTAAAGCGTTTGTGTTCTGGCTCAGCGCAGGAAATGCCTGCCCTCACCGATCCTTAATGGATTCTCCGTGCTCCTGCTGATCGCCCTGGGCCCCTGTCTGCGCCTGGGGTTTCACGCTCGGACCGGATTGCTGGGACTTTCTTCCCCGTACCGCCTTCCCGGCACTGCCCTCAAGGTCTGCAGACAAACTGAAGCCCAGACCCTCTCTCCTGGGGCTGTGGCCGCAAAGACCCCTTTTGTCAATCATTATGCCAATGGTTTCATAAAAGTATCTGTCCGGGAGGCCAAGGACAGTGCTCAGTGGGGTGTGCCACGAATGTGCAAGGCCCAGCTCTGAACCCAGCACTGGGTGGTCCCCTGAACACCCCCAAACTGTCCAGCCCAGATGGCTGATTGCTACCAAGAGGGCCCCCCCTGCCTCTTAGCGATACTTGGGAGGCACCCCGCCTCCTGCCCCCCCCCCCCGCCCGCCAACACACACCACAAACTTCTGGTTTGGTTTATCGGTAACAATTGTAAAGTCTTTATTTAACTTTGTCTTACTGAACTCTGAGGCTAGTTTTGGCTTTAATGGGATAACAATACACTGCACACATCAATTCAGCCGATCCACCTCTTGATAAAGTCAGGTAAACAAATTTATTTGCTTCCCCCTAGAGTGCGCCCCTGAACCACATGGAGGGTGGGGAAACAGAAGCCCCCCAACACAGCTGAAAAGTCGAGAATAATTTAGGACTCCCTCCAAACCAAACTTCTAGTTGCCTAGTGATCAGAGACCTTCCCAGTAACTGTTAATGAAGTTAGAGAAAAGAAATGCTCTGAAAACCGTAAGAAAACTGCACTGACAGAATTAGCCTGATGTATCAGTGCTATAAAATTGCAGCTACTGTTTACAAGAAAGTTCAGAGTATGAGGCCCTAGCCAGCCTGTCTGTGTGTTCGAGGTTTGACTGGCTATGAGTCTCCACTGAATCCAGTTCAGCTCAATTCTCTCATAATGGGAAAAGCCTAGATTCTTCCCATTCTAGATCTTACAGGATGCTAAATATTCTCTGTTGTAACTGTTTCCTTCCACAGATGAGGCAATGAGGCCTGGAGGGTTTTCCCCCTATAGAATTGAACCATTTAATCAGGGGTGTGTGTGTGTGTGTGTGTGTGTGTGTGTGTGTGTGTGTGTGTGTGTGTGTGATATGTCTTACTGAAATACATCTACCAGAATAGGGGTTAAAGTGCACGCATTGCACGCAGCTGAGCCCGAATTTGATCCCACACCACGTGGTCCCCAGAGCATGTGGGATGCAGTGCAGGGCCTGAGGAGTTCTGAATCCTGGGGTCTCACTGCTTACTGAGTATCACCGGAAGTGATTCCTCCTGAGCCTAGTGCTTGTAAGACGCCAGCCCCCTTCAAAACAATACTTCTACTTCTGGAATTCTGCATGGGGTTTTCCCATTCCTGCAGGCGTGTGAAGCTCAGAAATGGGCTGGCTGGGGCAGGCGGCTCTTTCCCCCTCCGGTGGAAAGTGACTCTGCAGGCTCTGTTCTCTGAGTGGGCAGAGGGGGCAGATGAGAGCTGGTGGGAGGGTCAGGGAAGCACCCCAGAGCCTGGTCATTCATTTCCAGGTGCCTTGGTAAAGGCTCCCCACTCTGGGAAAGGCCAGAGGCCAGGGCGCTCTGACTTGGTTTCCCAATGGATGTTTTCTTCAACCCTTTCTGCCACGTTCCTTTTCCTGGGTAGAGAGGCTTGGGACAAGCTGTCAAAGAAGGAACGGGGTTAGCAGAGCTGGCGGGTAGAAATTCCACCGGCCTCTCATAACCATGCAGAGATCAACAAGCCCATTCGAACATAATTTGGAGTATTCAAAACTTAGGGAGATTGAGATATTCTACTAGACTAATTTTTTTTTACTTTCAGTTGTTCTCCTTAATTATTTGTTATCAACTTATAGCTTCACCATTCCAGCAGTCTTTTTTTGGGGGGGTGGGGGTCATACCTGGTAATACACAGGGGTGACTCCTGGTTCTGTACTCAGGAATTACTCCTGGTGTTCCTCGGGGGCCATATGGGATGCTGGGAATCAAACCCGAGTTGGCCGTGTGCAAGGCAAATGCCCTGCCCACTGTACTATCACTCCAGTCCCACCATTCCCGAAGTCTAGAGAACTGTGAAGGATGCAGTGTATGTCTTTCCCTTTTTTAGGAATGGGAGACTGTCTCCTTGTGATGTAGGGGATTTTCCTGGACCAGGGATGGATAGACCCCGTGGGGGAGCCAGGGCTGGGGAACTGTTGGGTTCAGTGAGTGATAGGGAGTCAGGGACAGAGAGAATGGGGTGGCAAGTAACTTTAGGAGCCCTGGAAGGAGGGTCTTTCCAAATTCTTATCCTTTTCCATAAAGACTTCCATATTTTCAGAACTCTGTGCTGGCTTTGATTCCAGTGCAGGTATAACAACTCACTCCAGGACCAAGTCAGCAGATTATTTATTGTGCCACAACGCAGCAGGGAAATTAAGACTTTCCTGTTATTCAGACTGTATGAACCTCTGCTAATTCCTGGAATGGTGGCATTCATTTTTTTCTATCAGAATCCATTACATAACTCACAAGGATCAATTAAAGAAATTTTGCTGGTGAGCCCTTGAAAAGAATCTCAAAAACCTTTACCAATCTATCAAAAAGAAGTCAAATATTTGAAAGGGTTTTCTCATGCCCTCTAGCGGAGCTTAACCACTGAAGCCAGTGCCAGAGCCTTGGGCTGCCTTTTCTATCATCGTTCTCCAAGACATCGATGTTCACTGTATCACTGTCATCCCGTTGCTCATCAATTTGCTTGAGCGGGTGCCAGTAACATCTCCATTCGTCCCTGTTGTGTTCAGGATCAGGGAATGAGGCCCTTTATTGTTACTGGTTTTGGCATATTGAATATGCCACGGGTAGCTTGCCAGGCTCTGCCATCGAGATTCTGCATCGCTCTCTTCCAGGAGCTTTGTTTTATAGTCTCTGGATCTTGGCCATTGATGAGATTACATGACACTGGGGGCAGTTTGTGGGCGTGACTGCCAAGCTGCTAGAAAACAGGGGACCTGGATGGAGGAGGCCCGGTCCCAATCAGAGCAGCCTTGGAGATCTCAGCCATGGTTCCCCCATACCTGGGTTCCTCTGTTGGTTCCTTCATGGGTGAGGCTCGTCCCAGCCTGTGGAGAGTGGCCTTGGGCATGGCTGTAACTGGGTTCTGGAAGTTTCCAGCTGCCGGGATTCTGCTTGGGGTGGGGAGGGAGACTCAACCCGCCCCTCTCTGAGGGACCTCGCTGAAGACAGCCTGGCACTGGGGAAGGAGATTCACAAATCATAAGGTGGGAAATAATAACTTGTCGCTGGTTAGAACTTTTTTACAATGTTAACATTGCACAATTAGAATAAAGTTTAACTTTTTTGTCACTTCTGGGCCACATCTGGTCAGTGTTCAGGGGACTATGCATTGCTGGGGCTCAAGCTCAGGTCCCGTGTCGTCCCCCCACCCCTGCACAGCCTTCAAGCAACCTCTTTGGTCTTTAATTCTGACTTTCTACATGGCCCTTTAAAGAAATGTCCAGGGGCTAGAGGGATAGTACTGTGGGAAGGGCGTTTGCCTTGTACGATGGATGTTAATGTCTTTAAAATCACTTCAACTGCGTTGCAGTTTTATAGTCTCTGGATCTTGGCCATTGATGAGATTACATGACACTGCGTTGCAGTTGAAGTCATTTCTCTGACTAAAAGCGTTCCAGCTAATAACTGAAGGTATCAAAGAATCAGACTTTCATCAACCTGCAGAGACATCTGCGGATGCTGATTTCACCAAGGATTTTCTCTTGCGGGTGGACACATACAATACACCTATAAAATGGTATCCAGATGCAAGCAGGAACATGATCTGACTTCCAGCTCTAACCAGCCATCCATGCTAGAACGTGTAGTGACAGCACAGGGGCCTGGGAGGAAGTAGAGCGGGTAGAGTCCAGACGTGCCTGGCATGCACCCAACCAGTTTGATCCTGGGCTCCATATTGTTCCCCGAGCACTGCCAGGTGTGGTTGTGGCTCTGGAGGTCTCCAGCACTGCACTGAACTGCCAGCTGATTGACTGAGACTCTCCAGTACCCACTACCCTGCAGAAGGGCCTCTGGGGGCACCCCAGCTCCATCATCTTGCAGAAATGCAAGATCCGGAGAGCAATGACCGTAGTCTGGTGGTTGAGGTGATGGAGGAGGAAAAGGTCCCTCAGCGTATTACAGTGCCTCCACTTCTATGTGAACTCCAGCAGAACAGACTCCTCCGCAGCACAGAGGGAGCCAGCGGCCTCTTCGATATGTCTTCTGAAAAGAGAAAAGTTTCAGCAGTCAACATCTGTCATTCTTTCAAGTGATGGGACAGCGTTTTTTTAAAAAATATTTTTTAATTGAATCAGTGTGAGATAGACCCTTACAACGCTGTTCATGATTAGGTTTCAGTCATACAGTGTTCCAACACCCATCCCTCCACCAGTGCACATTTCCCAGCACCAGTGTCTCAGTATCCCTCCCATCACCCACCACCCCCCCAGCCTGCCTCTATGACAAGCACTTTTATTCTCTCTCTCTCTCTTTCTCTCTCTCTCTCTCTCTCTCTCTCTCTCTCTCTTTCTCTCTCTCTCTCTCTCTCTCTCTCTTTTTCTCTGTCTCTCCCCTTCTGGGCATTGTTGTTTGCAGTACAGATGCTGGAAGATTACTGTGAGGACAGCCTTTTCTGCTGAGGCTCATTTTGACTTACAAAGGAGAGCTACCCCATGGAAAGGTGGCATGTTTCTCATATCAATACAAAAAAAGATAAAAACCATAAGATCATATCAATAGATGCAGAGAAAGTATTTGACAAGATCCAGCACCCATTTATGATAAAAAAAAAACTCTCAGCAGAATGGGAGTTGAAGGAACTTTTCTCAATGTAATCAAAGCCGTCTACCACAAGCCCATGGCAACATCATTCCCAATGAGGAGAAACTAAAAGCCTTCCCTCTAAGATCAGGGACAAGACATTGTCCACTCTTGCCACTCCTGTTTGATATAGTACTGGAAGTTCTGGCCATAGCAGTTAGGCAAGAAAAAGATATCAAGGGCATACAGATGGGAAAGGAAGAGGTTAAGCTATCACTCTTTGCAGACAATATGATACTATACTAAGAAAATCCTACAGACTCTACAAAAAGGCTCCTAGAAATAATATGTTTGTTTAGAAAAGTGGCAGGCTATAAAAATCAATGCCCCAAAGTCTATGGCTTTCCTATATACAGATAATAAAAGAGAAAAAAAGATATTTTTAAAACAATCCCATTCACAATAGTGCCTCAGAAAATCAAGTACCTTGGAATCAGGTTGACTAAAGTGGTGAAGGACCTATACAAAGAAAATTACATAACACTACTTCAAATAATAAGAAAGGACATTAGGAAATGGAGACACATCCCGTTCTCATGGATAAGGAGAATTAACATTATCAAAATGGCAATATTCCCCAAAGCATTATACAGATATAATGCAGTCCCTATAAAGATACCCATGACATTCTTCAAAGAAATAAACAAAACACTCCTGAAATTCCTTTGGAACAATAAACCTGCACGAATAGCTAAAGCAATCCTTGGGAAAAAGAAGATCGGTGGCATTACCTTCCCCAACTTCAAACTGTACTACAAAGCAATAGTAATTAAAACAGCATGGTATTGGACTAGAAACAGACCTGCAGACCAATGGAACAGAGTTGAATATTCTGTCACAGACTCTCAAATATATGATCACTTAATCTTTGATAAAGGAAGAACTGTACAAAATAAGCCCTCCAATCCCATCAAAAATAGGGAGAAGAAATGAACAGAAACTACTTCAAAAAAGAAATGCAAATGGCCAAAAGGCACACGAAAAAATGCTCTATATCACTAATCATCAGGGAGATGCAAATCAAAACAACAATGAGATATCATCTCATACAACAAAGACTGGCACACATTCAAAAGAACAAGAACAACCAGTGCTGGTGCAGATGTGGGGAGAAAGGGACTCAGTCATTGGTGGGAATGTCGACTAGTCCAGCCTTTTTGGAAAACAATATGGGTATTTCTTCAAAAATTAGAAATTGAGCTTCCATATGATCCAAGGGTGCAAATATATCCCAAGGGTGCAAAAAGTACAGTAGAAATGACATCTGTACCTGTATGTTCATTGCAGCACTGTTCACAAAAGCCAGAATCTGGAAACAACCTGAGTGCCTGAGGACAGATGACTAGCTAAAGAAACTTTGCTACATCTACGTAATGGAATACTATGCAGCTGTTAGGAAAAATGAAGTCACAAAATTTGCTTACAAGTGGATGGTCATGGAGAGCATCATACTAAGTGAAATGGGTCAGAAAGAGAGGAATAAACATATAGAATGACTGCATTCATTTGTGGAATATAAAATAACGTAATATGAGACTGACACCCCAGTGCAGTAGATTCAAGGGCCAGGAATATTGCTCCCTAGTTGGAAGCCTGCCTTATGAGCTGGGGGAGAAGGTAGCTGGGATAGAGAAAGTCAATGATGGTTGGAGGGATAGTTCGGGATGGAAGATGTGCTGAAAGTAGATAAAGGACCAAACGTGATAGCCTCTCGGTATCTGTGTTGCAAAATCATAATGCCCCAAAGTAGAGAGAGAGTATGGGAGAGATTGTCTGCCTAGAGGCAGGGGGAGGGAGGGGGTATTGGGGATGTTGGTGGTGGGAGATGTCCACTGGTGGAGGAATGGGTGTCCGGTCATTGCATGACTGAAACTCACACATGAAAGCTTTGTAACTGTATCTCACAGTGATTTAATTAAAAATCTTTTTTTAAAAAAATGATTGTTTGGGGGCTGGAGAGATAGTACAGCTGGTAAGGTACATTTCCTTTGCACGTGGCCAACCCTGGTTCGCTCCTGGCTCCCCATCATAGTCCCTGCCAGGAGTGATCGCTGAATACAGAGCAAGAACACTGCCAGGTGTGGCCCAAACCATAAATTAGCAAATAAAATGGAAAACAATGGTTTGTTTTCAGCTAACGCTGGGAAGCGGTTCTTTCATCCTCGAGACAGTAAGAGCTGAGGCAGAGGGACTGTAGGGACAGAAGTTCTGAACTGGACCCCGCCTCTGCCCTGCCCTTTCTGTTTGACCTTGAGGGTGTTTCTCCGGTAGGGCACAGAGAGCAGCCTGTGACTTCATTAAACCCCGTGCCAGTGTGTTGGCAGCTCAATTCGCTTCCTTCTCCTCTTCCTTCATGTAAAGGATTTTGTGACAGTGATGACCCAGTGGTGAGGGGAAGAATCTCAGCTGAACTCGTACAAAGGCCTGCGAGTAATAGCAGTTAACCTGGCATGTGAAATTAGCAATTTTCATTCGTACAAGAGCCTACAAATATGTTCCTGAAAAAAAAAAAGGTCAGAATGTTGCCAATCTGAAGACTAAATCCATAATTTCAGTTACATGATTTTATTTATTCTTAGAAAACAAGAATGATTATTCCCATATCCAGGGGTTCAGGCAGAAGTTCAAAACTTTAGTTGTATTTCTGCTTGGGAAAATAGCTGAGATCTAAAATTAGTCTTATAAGACCACAGATATGTACCCAGCCAAATTTAATGTGGGATTTTAAAGTTCATGAGTTAAATAGTTCAAAGTAGCACTGTACAAAGCAAATAGAAAATGCACTTTTGAACATTTTTGGGGGGCGGTTATTTAGTAAGATATCAAAATCACTTAAGGAATGTATTTACATTTTTTATAGTTATGGGTAAAAAATTTTATGAAACTATCTGACTTCATGAAAAATGTATTCAGTGTTAAAATATTACCCAAAAAAAGATTTTTCCTTGAAGGAATTTATAAATCACTGTATCACTATATCACTGTCATCCCATTACTCATAGATTTGCTCGAATGAGCACCAGTAACATCTCCATTGTGAGACTTGTTGCAACTGTTTTTGGTATATTGAATACACCACAGGTAGTTTGCCAGAAATAACTATGTTTACATATCAAAAATGAATATGATCACTTATTATATCCTCATTGCATTAAAAGTTCCTAACTTCTACCTACAGATTTGTGCGTTTATATTCCAGTATGCAGTTGTGTGTGCCATATACTCAAGGTATGACTTCAGAGCATCTTTAAAATTTTTTTCTTTAATTCTGGGACACACGGGGTAGTGCTCAGGGCTTACTCCTCGCTCTTTGCTCAGGGAACATGCCAAGCAGTTAGAAGCACATTTTAAAAGCATGTTTTGGATTGATTTTATTTCATTTTATGCATTTAATGAACTTGAAATAAACTTTAATCAAATTAAAGATAGCATTAGTCTCAGTGTTCGGAGAAGCTGCGTTATGGCACAGAGCCCATTCAGTATTAAAACTCAGCACACACTTTTAAAGTCAAAAAAATTAAAAGTCAGAAGTGGGAATTCAGTGAGGGGTAGGACCACCCACTTTGCAGGTAAGAAGCTGAAAGTTTGAAAGTTTGATTCCCGGCTCCAGCCCATGTGCTGTGTGTGACCCTGACCCTGCTTTCATCAGCCACCCAGCATGACCCTCAGCAAGTACCCCAGTGGAGAGTACAGTTCCACAGCGTGGAAACAATGAGGGAAGGGCGGGTGGGGGAGGAGGAGGAGAAGGGACCAAGGGAAGGAAAGGGAGGGAGGGGGAAGGGAGGGAGGAGGGAGAAAACTTAAAAACAAAGCTAAGGGAATGGAGAATAGCACAGTGGGTAGAGCACCAAGCTAGCCAGTGTTCAATCCCTGACACCACCTGTCACTGTCACTGTCATCCCTTTGCTCATTGATTTGCTCGAGCGGGCACCAGTAATGTCTCCATTGTGAGACTTGTTGTTACTGTTTTGGCATATTGAATACGCCACGGGTAGCTTGCCAGGCTCTGCTGTGCAGGCGGGATACTCTCGGTAGCTTGCCGGGCTCTCCGAGAGGGGCAGAGGAATCTAACCCGGGTCGGCCGCATGCAAGGCAAACGCCCTCCCCGCTGGTGTCGCTCCAGCCCTGACACCACCTACGCTTACCTTATCACTGCCAGGACTCATCCCTGAGCACAGAGCCAGGAGTAAGACCTGAGCACAGCTGGGTAGGGCCCCAAATTCCCCATCCCCAAAAAACAAAATCCCACCAAGGATGTTGTGATTTATTTGTCTATGCATCAGACTCAAACTTCCCCTAGAGTATTGCAGGTGGGTGCAGGTGAGGACAGTCATTTGAGCCTGAGTCTCTCTAGGGCCAAGTTTCAGTCCATTGATAGCGGCTGGGAACATCCAGAGGAAATTCCTGACTTGGCGTCTCACATCGCAATTTCAAAAGCACTTCCTCAGAATCGTCCATACTGTTTTCCAAAAGGGCTGAACTAGCCGGCATTCCCACCAGCAGTGTAGAAGGGTCCCTTTCTCCCCACATCCTCTCCAACAGCGGTTGCTTTTGTTCTTTTGGATGTGTGCTAGTCTCTGTGGTGTGAGGTGGTATCTCATGGTTGTTTTGATCTGCATCTCTCTGACGACTAGTGATGTAGAGCACTTTTTCATGTGCTTTTTGGCCATTCGTATCTCTTCTTTGGTAAAGTTTCTGTTCATTTCTTCGCCCCATTTTTTGATGGGGTTGGATGTTTTCTTCTTGTAGAGTTCAACCAGTGCTTTATATACCCTTGATATTAACCCCTTATCTGATGGGTATTGTGTAAATATCCTTTCCCATTCTGTAGATAGTCTTTGTATTCTGGTCACTGTATCTTTTGCGGTGCAGAAGCTTTTTAGTTTAATGTAGTCCCATTTGTTGATCTCTGTTTTTACTAGATTGCTTAGTTCCGTGTCATCTTTGAAGATACCTTTATCTTCAATATCCTGGAGGGTTTTGCCGACCTTGTCTTCAATGTACCTTATGGTTTGTGGTCTGATGTTGAGGTCTTTAATCCATTTTGATCTGACTTTTGTGCATGGTGTCAGGTCGAGTTCTAAGCCCATTTTTTTGCATGTGATTGTCCAGTTGTGCCAGCACCATTTGTTAAAGAGATTTTCCTTGCTCCACTTCACATCTTTTGCTCCTTTATCAAAGATTAGATGATCATACATTTGAGGTTGTGTGTGGGGATTTGACCCAGCAATACCACTGCTGGGAATATATCCCAGAAAAGCCAAAAAGTATAGTCGAAGTGACATATGCACTTATATGTTCACCGCAGCACTGTTTACAATAGCCAGAATCTGGAAAAAACCCGAGTGCCCTAGAACAGATGAGTGGTTGAAGAAACTCTGGTACATCTATACAATGGAATACTATGCAGCTGTTAGAAAAAATGAGGTCATGACGTTTGCATATAAGTGGATCAACATGGAAAGTATCATGCTAAGTGAAATGAGTCAGAAAGAGAGAGACAGACATAGAAAGATTGCACTCATCTGTGGAATATAGAATAATAGACTATAAGACTAACGCCCAAGAATAGTAGAAATAAGTACCAGGAGATTGTTTCCATGGCTTGGAGGCTGGTCTCTCATTCTGGGTAACTCAGGGAAGGGACCACCAAGCAAAATGTGGTTGGAGGTCATGTGGGGGAAGGGTGAGGCGGGCCGAATACAGACTAGAGACTGAACACAATGGCCACTCAACACCTCTTTTGCAAACCACAACACCTAATCAGAGAGAGAGAACAAAAGGGAATTCCCTGCCATAGTGGCAGGGTGGGGTGGGGGGAGACGGGTCTGGGGAGGCGGGGAGGGATGTTGGGTTTACTGGTGGTGGAGAATGGGCACTGGTGAAGGGATGGGTTATTGAACTTTGTATGGGGGAAGCATGAGCCTAAAGATGTATGGATCTGTAACTGTACCCTCACGATGACTCTCTAATTAAAAATAAACTAATAAAATTAAAAAAAAAAAAATAAAATAAAAATAAAAAAAAATTTAAAAAAAAGCACTTCCTCAGGAGAAGGAAGGCAGGAGAAAGCCTGGGGGCATTTCAGAAGCAGTGCCCCACCCCCCCGAGAGTGGTTTGAGCCAGAGGCGTTTATCTGTCACAAGCACTGTCTGTCACTGTCACTGTCGTCCCATTGCTCACCAGTGTCCTCGAGTGGGCACCAGTAACGTCTCCATTGTGAGACTTGTTGTTACTGCTTTTGGCATATGGAATACGCCACAGGTAGCTTGCCAGGCTATGCCACAAGCATCGATTAGTGCTTGCTACATTGAGGTGACCTCCTTGAGGCTAGAAAATCAAAACCAAACGAATGAGCTCCATCTTGTGGAGAGACAGTTCGCTGTGGTCGCCCTGGCCCACCTTTATGGACAAGAAAGGAAGAGGTCGGTTCTGGGGACGTGTGCATAGACTAGCATAAGAAATTGTCTCATAAAATAAACACACCCAGACTCTAGTTTCAGAGGTGAGTTTCCTGAGGTTTAATAACATTTTTTGGAGCTATTTGGCACTATCTGGTAACAATATGGTGCTAAATAATAAAGAATGCTATTAGTAGGGAATGATGTTAGTAGAAGAAATTGCTTTCTTTTGGAAAGATGTATAAGTGATAGCTGCTTCCCAAAGTACAACCCTCTAGACGTTTAGCTCTAGCAGCCAGCTGGGCACTCATGGAGGCAAACTTCATCTCTTTAGAAAGTAAGATGACTTTCATCTCCTTCATCAAAATGCCATACTGTCATTTCCGGTCCTGTGTGCAGTGGGAGCCAGATGCTAGGACCCTTGGAGCCAGCGCCTGTCTCCAGGCTGCAAGCAAGCTGCTTTCCGCTTTAGCACTTTCTAATCAGCTCTACACAAGAAGGGATTGCAGTGAACTCCAACATCTTCAAGACCAAAAAAAAAAAAGGCATTGCCAATGGCAGTGTGTATCTTCTCTCTGTCTGAATGGGTCTGTTGGGGAGGGAGCAGGGAGATTGGAAAGTAAGGGGATGCTTTTCTTTTCCTTTGGGGCTATTCTCACAGTCTGTATGGAATTGAATACGGAGCCTGGATGGAAATAGCCTTAGCTAAATGCTAGCTAGAAGGTGCTCCTAACGTAGGGCTTTGGTCCTCAGTATTTGGTTCTTGGTGCTGTGTTGAGTAGCTAGAGTTAATGACTTGTGTGTCTTGGGTTCCTCTCCTTTCACAGGCAGGGTTTAAATCACTGCATACAATCCAGTCTGTTCCTTTTCCCTGGCATCTTAACTGCAGGTATCCGAAGAGGTTCCTTACCAAAACTTGATGTGTAGATGTAAACTGGTCACTGTCACTGTCATCCCGTTGCTCATCGATTTGTTCAAGCGGGCATCAGTAGCATCTCTCATTGAGAGACTTATTGTTACTGTTTTTGGCATCTCCAACACGCACAGGTAGCTTGCCAGGCTCTGCCGTGCGGGATGTGGACTAGTAACTGCCTATAATGTAAAAACAATGTGTGCTTGATTCAGAGGTTTGTTGTTAAAATGCTCTGGGAGCCAAAGAGATAGTTCTGGGTTAAGGTGTTTGCCTCACAATGTGGTCAACCTTGGCTCTATCCTCAGCACCACAGATGGTCCCCCAAGTACCACCAGGAGTCATTTCTGAGCACAGAGCCAGAAATAGCCCCTGAGTACTGCCTGGGATGCACCCCCCCCCTCAAAAAAGAAAAAAGAAGAAGAATCTTAAGACATACCTTCGGAAGTCAAATTCTGTTGGATGGGATGTTGAGCCACACCCGTCAGTGATCTGGGGCTACTCCTGGCTCTGTGCTTTCCCTGGCGGTGCTCAGGGGCCCATGTGTGCTGGGGATCAAACCAGGACTGGCCATGTGGTAGGCAAGTGCCTCCCCCACCAACTGTATCTCTGTCCCCCTTCCTTCTTTCCCCCTGGAGCGCCCTCAGTGTTCTGATTTTCTGTGTCTTCTCTTCAAGACTCAAGCTAGAAATTACAACCTTGGACACTTCCCAAGATACTTCTCTATTTTTTTTGCTTTTGGGGTCACACCCGGCAGTGCTCAGGGGTTACTCCTGGCTCATGCACTCAGTAATTTCTCCTGGCGGTGCTCGGGGGACCATATGGGATGCTGGGAATCGAACCTGGGGTCGGCCGCGTGCAAGGCAAACGCCCTACTCGCTATGCCGTCACTCCAGCCCCGATACTTCTCTTTTTAAGGAACAAGAAAAATTTCTTTGCTTTTGTCAAACTCTAAGCAGTGATAGTGATAATATCTGCATAGGTTTATATTTGGAATGACCAGACCTCCATGAAAAAATAGATCACTGCCTTATTTTCGATGTTTTCCTTAGTGGTTTTTATTTTATTTTCCTTCCCTGAGCACATAAAAACAACCACAAAGGTATTTATGCATAAAACATTTCTAGCTCTCTTTTGAAGTAATGATATATATTTTATGCACATTTTTCCCCTTTGGGGGATAATCACTGAAGGAAATGTTTGAGGCATAAGAAGAGGGATTTGACTTTGGGAAAGAAAATAGAATGGTATCACTATTATTGCACATGGACCACTGTGAGTAATCACTCGTTTAGTTTTCATGATTCTTCTATGCAAATAGGTTATTACTCTTTATAATCATTTCCACTTCAAAGAAGACGGAATTTCAAACCAACAGAAGGGGATTAAGGTCTGTCTCCTTTGGATCCTGGTTTCACACGTATGCGCTTAACCACCCAACTCTAAAACCTCTTCCACAGAGAAAAAGTATAGAAAGAAAGTTACTTAGGTCTGACATTTATGCTTTCAATGTTTGCTTTCGTGCTAAGAACTTTATAGAATTCTCTGGCAACCTTTCCAACTGAAATTCCTCTTTCATTGTGGACCTCAGGTCGAGTTTGTGTCAGTAGGGGGCGCAGCTGAGCTACAGCTCTTGGAGCAGCCACTGCACTTTTTGGTTTGGGTTGTTTGGTCTTTGAGCGGTGAGTGGGACACACCCAGCTGTGTTCAGGGCTGACTCCTGTCTCAGTGCTCAGGGAGCACTCCTGGCGGAGCTCCCGGGCCCATATGTGATGCCGGGTATTGAACCCGAGTCTGCTGCTTGCAAGGCAAACACCCTAACCTTTGCACGATCTCTCCAGTGCTGGGGGAGGGGAACAGGTTTTTTAAATGGAGATTTAATTTTCTGACACCCTCCTCCTTCTCTTGATTGTGGGGGCATAAACTGTGGCTGCTCTCGGGGAGCCCGGCAAGCTCCCGAGGGGATCCCGCCCGCACGGCAGAGCCTGGCAAGCTCCCCGTGGCGTATTCGATATACCAAAAACAGTAACAATAATTCCCACAATGGAGACGTTACTGGGGCCCGCTGGAGCAAATCGATGAGCAACGGGACGACAGTGACAGTGAAACTGGGGCTGCAGCCTCTGCCCCCTTGGCTCTGGTGCTTTCTGAGGCTGCGGCTCAGCTGCTTGCTGCCCAGGGCTCACCCGGGGTCACTTGCGAGCGAGCTCGTGTCCTGGCTGCAGCACTGCGGGGGGCCGAGGGGTCCGAGGCACTCATGCTCGAGCTTGCTGGGGGCTGAAGCCAGGTCGCAGAGTGGGCCCTCATTCTGGAGACGCCACGCGGTTGTACCCTCACACTGGCCGCAGTGGGGTGCTGGGGCCCCCGGCTCTGCAGAGCCTCTCGGGGTAGCGTCACATGTACCACCAGGTGGGACTTGTGGATTTTGAAACTTTTTGTCTTGGGGTGAGGGGCTTGTACCACCCCATGGTGCTCAGGGCTTACTCCTGGCTCTGTGCTCAGAGGTCAGTCCCTGGCAGTGCTTCTGGGGACCTTTAAAATAGCCTGCGGGCGCGTGGGGAATCCCGGCTGTCTCTGAGGTTCCTGGTGGGAGGTGGCAGTGTCACCCAGAGCAGGAGGTGGGGCCCAGGCGGGCATCTTGTCCCTGTTCGCCTGCACAGCCTCAGCTTCGGTGCAGTGACCTTCTGTCTGTTGCTTTAGACGCTTGTAAGCACTTGAGACTTGGGAGCCCTCGAGTGGATACATGGTTTGTTTCTGTTCCTCTGTTTGTTTCTGTGTCTTGGCTTCTTCTTTTGTTGGGTTTGAAAAAGGATCATGGCCTTAAAAAATAATCACAGTACTAGTTGGCAGTGCCCGCTCTGGACAAGAACTGAGTGCTGGAATTAGGGAAAAGGATATACAAGATAACCTCTCAGTGTCTGGATTACAGACCATAAATCCTAAAATGAGAGAGAGAGAGAGGGAGGGAGGGAGGGAGAGAGAGGGAGGGAGAGGAAGAGGGAGAGAGAGAGAGAGAGGGAGGGAGGGAGGGAGAGAGAGGGAGAGAGAGGGGGAGAGAGAGGGAGGGAGGGAGAGAGAGAGAGTGAGGGAGGGAGAGAGGGAGAAAGAGAGGGAGGGAGGGAGGGAGGGAGGGAGGGAGAGAGGGAGAAAGAGAGGGAGGGAGGGAGGGAGGGAGGGAGGGAGGGAGGGAGGGAGGGAGGGAGAGAGAGAGGGAGGGAGGGAGAGAGAGGGAGAGGGAGAGAGGGAGGGAGGGAGAGAGGGAGAGAGAGAAGGAGGGAAGGAGAGAGGGAGAGAGGGAGGGAGGGAGGGAGGGAGAGAGAGAGAGAGAGACAGGAGAGAGAGAGAGAGAGAGAGAGAGAGAGAGAGAGAGAGAGAGGTGCTGCCATAGAGGCAGCGCGGGGCGGAGGTGGCTTGAAGGGGCAGGCGGGACCTGGGGTCACTAGTGCTGGGGATGTGCACTGGGGAGGGCGGGGCGTTGGACACTGTAACTGAAACCGGATCATGAACAGCTCTGTAATGTGCTATCTCATGGTGATTCAATTTGAAAAATTAAAAATTAAAAAAAGTAAATTAAAAATAAAGTCAGGTGCCAAAATAAAATAAAATAATAAAATAAAATAAACAATAATCACAATAGGAAGATGCTGCCTTGAGAATTGGGGGTCCGGGTTTGGCCTCAGACTCTGTCCCAAGGGTCCGTATCCTGATAGAGTTTCCGTTCCGGGGAGTTTGGCGGTTGCATCAGGAGATGCTGATGCAGCCCCACTCAGCGCCCGGGAAGTGCTGGGAGACTCCTGGTCACGGATCCCGGGCCCCACCCGCACACAGGCCCCACCCAGCTCCCAGGACTCTGGAAATCCACTTGAGGGAAACATTTCTGTGCTTAGTTCATTCAGGGGCTGGAGTGATAGCACTGTGGTAGGGCGTTTGCCTTGCACACGGCCAACCTGGGTTTGATTCCTCCGCCCCTCTCGGAGAGCCCGGCAAGCTACCGAGGGTATCTAGCCCGCGCAGCAGAGCCTGGCAAGCTACCCGTGGCATACTCAATATGCCAAAAACAGTAACAAGTCTCAAAATGGAGACGTTACTGGTGCCTGCTCGAGCAAATCGATGAGCAACGGGATGACAGGTGACAGTGATACAGTGATTTCACCCAGACTTGGGGTTTGGAATCACTCCTGAGAGTGCTCAGGGGGCATAGGAGGTGCCAGCGAGCAACCCCACCCCTTTCCCAGCTTGGTAAGCCCAGTCCGTAGACCTGTGCTCCGGCTCCGTTGCCCCTGGACGTCTGGTATCCCTTTACTGTCTTTCTTCATATCCCTGCAGTGAGAGATCTCTGTCCCCGTCTGTCTCCTTCCGGCTGACTTCTCTCTGCATGACCTTCTCCACATACTGCCATGTACTGGCAAATTGCATGATTTCATCTTTTCTCCTAGCCAGTAGCATTCCGTTGTGTCTGTGTTCCATAGTGTGTTGATCTAATCTGTCCCTGGACCCCTGGGTTGTTTCCAGATTTGAGCTATTGTGAATAGAGCTGCAGTGCTCGGAGGAAGTAAGCATCTTTTTCTACATACAGTTCCTGCACCCTGGGGGTCGATGCCCGGGTGCTATGGAAGCTCAAGTCTTGGTTGGTTGTTTTTTATTTTTTTTGTTTCCACGTTGTTTTCCAGATGGGTTGAACTGGCCAGCGTCCCGCTCAGCAGTGGACAACAACTTTTTTTTCTTTACGTTCATGCCACTGAGTGACAATTTTAGGGCGTGAAAGGGTTCGAGCCTCGCTTGGCCATTGTCAGTGCTTCTCCCTGGCACTGTGCTCAGGCATCACTTCTGGAAGTGCTCAGACCTTGGGGTAGGGAAAGAGAAAGTTCTGGAGGTGGGTCGTAGGGGGGGCAGGTAAGAGGTGAGTACAGTCAGTGTCACAAAGCAGTTAAAGTGGGGAACTACATGACGTCGATATTATATAACAATGACACTAATTGCACGGCAGAGCCTGGCAAGCTCCCCGTGGCATATTCAGTATGCTAAGAACAGTAACAACAAGTCTCACAATGGAGACGTTACTGGTGCCCGCTCGAGCAAATCGATGAACAACGGGACAACAGTGCTACAGTGCTCCTAACTGCTCTGAAAAGGAATGGACCTGCTTTTCCAGAAGGAAGGAAGGGCGTGTTGGACTACACTCCAGAGGCGGGTGCAAGGCAGTTAAGGGCAGGGGCTGCCTTGCTCTGTCCGCCCACACCCGGGGCTGGCAAGGCAGTGCTGAAAGAGCAGCGCAGGGAGAAAGCTGAGCCGAGCCCAGAAGAGACGGGCAAGGGGGCGCTGGGACAGGGAAGGTCGGTGCACACTGAATTCCTCCCTCCCCACAAAAGGTAGGTGGAAGAACCAGAGCACCGGTCCACGGTTTAAGGCACTTGTTTTGGATGCAGCCAGCCCTGACTCGTTCCCCACACCATCCCTCCACCAGTACACATTCTCCACCATCAATGTCCCCAGTGTCCCCACCCCCATCCCACCCCTCCCCCTGCCTCTCTGGCAGACAATTTCCCCCATACTCTCTCTCCTTTTGGGCATTATGGTTTGCAATACAGATACTGAGAGGCCGTCATGTTTGGTCCTTTATCTACTTTCAGCACACGTCTCCCATCCCGAGCCTTCCCGAGTGATCCCTCCAACTGATGTCGGTGGGCCCCACAGGTGGCTTATGTGAAGCAGGGAGGAGAAAGACGGTCACTTTCTCCCCATTCGCCTCTGCCTCCCGGGACCCAGGGTTACTGGGTTCTTGTCTTGCCCCACAGAAAAGAATTTCAGGAGTAGACGAGCAGTATAGTGAAACAGATTTTATTTGGAGGTTTTGAAGTGGAGTAGGAAGAGAAAGTGGGAGAGTAACACGCTCAGGAGAGAACCCCGGCTTCCCCAAGGGCGGAGAGAGCCCCTACACACCCCAGCATTAGAAAGGAAAGCATGAAAATCCACATCTCAAGAGGACTTGAGCACACGTGCTCAGCCACGTGGGCAGAACAGCACATGGGCTCGGGCAGCATATGCGTGCCCTTGCCCTGTTCAAGTTGGCCTTTATAGGGTTTCTCCAACCTGCCCCCAGCTGGGGCTTCTGCCTAGGTCAAAGTCTATTGCTAAGGAGGTTGCCAAGGGGTTTGGGAGTAGTGATGATCGTCTTTGAAATTCTTATCCTGGTCCTTTGCTTCTAATGAAGCTTCTCTGGGTCTGTTGCAGGCGCCAGATGAGGGTCTTATCAGGTCCTATTTCTTGTTTTCTGCAAGATTGACCTTCGCAAGTTACTTCCCAGGAAATTTGCTGCCATCGCCTTGGGGGTGGGGGTGGGGGTTCCCTATCTGCCTGTCTGCCTATATCACAACCATCATTAACTTAGTGATCCCTCTCTATTCCAGCTGCCCCAGCTCATGAGGCAGGCTTCCAACCATGGAGCAGTCTTCCTGGCTCTTGTCTCTATTGTCCTGAGGTGTCAGTCTCCTATTATGTTAGTTTATATTCCACAAGGACTGGAGCAATAGCACAGCAGGTAGGGCATTTGCCTTGCAAACCCAGGTCAATTCCTCAGTCCTTCTTGGAGAGCTCAGCAAGCTACTGAGAGTAACCTGCCCACACAAGCAGAGCCTGGCAAACTACTCCTGGCGTATTTGATATGCCAAAAACAGTAACAACATGTCTCACAATGGAGACGTTACTGGTGCCCCCTTGTGCAAATCAATGAACAATGGGATGACAGTGCTACAGTGCTATATTCTACAAATGAGTGGAATTCCACAAATGAGTCAGAAATTCCTCTCTTTCTGACTCATTTCACTTAGCATGATACTCTCCATGTCTATCCATTTATAAGCAAATTTCATAACTTCATCTTTCTTAACAGCTGCATAGTATTCCATTGTGTAGATGGACCAAAGTTTCTTTAACCAGTTGTCTGTTCTCGGGCACTCTGCTGTTTCCAGATTCTGGCTATTGTGAACAGTGCTGCAGCGAACATACATGTGCAGATGTGAGATGACCTTCTTAAAGGCCACACTGAGCGGCTAAGTTGCCATGAGTGGTTTGGCTGGAAGAAGCTGAGACCCACTGCCACTAGAGGTAGGGGATTGTCATGATTCCAGGTTGCCCACAAATCTCCAAATGGCCTTGGAATCACCAGAAATGCCTCAGTTCGGGTCCTAGCAGCCCCTGCAGTGCAACCCTCCCCCCCCCCAAGTTTGAGACAGTCAGGGGAGATCCCCAAAGCTTGATATTTTTACCAGGCATTCAACAATTTGGGGTTTCAGTTTTCTAGAAAATGAAAGAAGGTTCAATTGGATTATGTTTTAATCCACAGTTGTGCCACTAGGAGTTTAAAGGTAGAGGCAGTGTGGGTCCCCCCAAAGCCATTTTTCACATTGGGCAGCTATGATCCAAAGACGGGTGATTCGAATCTTATATAAACATCCACGCTTGGCAGATTTCCTTGACAGAGTCTGCCACCTAGTGGCCATAATGATCAGCACAGCCCTTGGCTTTCCCGCGGGGGATACACAGATTTTCTTGACCCAATGCCCTTGCGTTTCCGGCTGTATTTAAGAATTCTAAATACCATTTCATCTTGCTTCTTACTTGCCATCTGCCAGTTTGTTCTCCAGATTGACTTTTTTAGTCTCAAGCCTACCCTCCACTCGTGGGAAGCACTAAATGCTTTTAAAGGAAAACGCGTGAATTGAAGCCTGAATGAACCCCACCTCACAGTGGGGATCCATTATCTTAGCTCAGGGCAGGGGCGTCTCTTGAGCCCTCTGTGGACCTCTTCCTCTCTGTCTTTTCAGCCACAACAACCTTACGAGATCACTGAGTGGCCTCGGGGTCAAACATATATTTAACAATCGTTAGCATGAGAAGTTAAGTATTATTTTCATCAAAATATGAAATGCCCGGAATGAAGGCAATAGGTCATGCTTTGAACCAGCGTAACCAAAGCTGTGAGTCTCTATTTACATTAGACCGAGGCCCAAAACCATATTCCACTTGACATTTCGCTTTGTTTCCCCATTTGGATCGTCTTGGGTGGTGGTGTTGGCCGGGCGGGGTGGGGGTGGGGGTCAATTTTCATCTCTGGTCCAAAAACACACATTGCGAAAGACTCGCAGTGGCTCCAATAAACAAGCATCTCGTCTTGTGTTTTTTTCAAACGTCTTCCAGATCAGGATTCTCGTCTTGGTTCCAGGTTGATTCCCACTCAGAGGCAGAAAGATCATTCTGTTCCGCCCTTCCCGTGTCTGCAGGGGTGGTGAGGACGTGGGGGGTGGAGCCAGGTCATCTGATGTTCCTCTGGGCAGGCAAATGCAGTGGTTCCCTTCCTGACTGTCTCTTGATTTCCTCAGACTCAGGTGAGGACATTGTCCCCAACCCTTGGTTCCTTGGCTGTCTTCTCTCCCAACCAGGAACCTCAGAGTCACTCTTGATCGGTGCCCTCACCCCTGCCCCATATCCAGGCCCCCCAGCTTAGGGTTTCCCTGTATGAAGGCCCTGAACAGGGCCTTTCTCCTCCCCGCCCTAGCCAGCAGACCCGAGCTGCCCGTCCCCCACGCCCCCTACCCTTCTGCCCCGGCATTGCAGTGATCCTCTGGCTCTACTCCGCCCCCCTCAGGCTGATTTCTCACACTGCAGGGAACTGGTGCGATCTTGGGACCCGCCCTGGCCTCTCCTCTATCCTCTTCCCAACTCCTTTGATTCACCTCTCTTAGGACAAAAACAACCCCTTCAACGTTGCCTGAGAGCTGTGTGTGACCTGTTATGAATTTCCTCTCTGGTCTCAGGAGAGCCAGGCTTTTGCTCGCCAGGAAAGCTTCCACATCTGCGGCCGTTCCCTCTCTCCCCCCAGTCCCTCCTCTCCCCCGAGTCCCTCCTCTCCCCCGAGTCCCTCCTCTTCCCCGAGTCCCTCCTCTCCCCCGTCCACCTCCTTATCTTCTCCATCTCAGATACGGAGTCTCGAGCCAGCAGACAATGGGACTGTTTCACCGGCTCTTACAGCACCATGTTCCGCAATCTCTTGTTACCCGGTGACTCTTGTTTTTCACGGAATTCCCCGGGAATGAAATTGGCCCCTAGTGATTCCAGCTCCTCCTCCAGTGCCCGGCCCCACACTGCTGTTCCCCGGGGACTCGGGAAGCAGATTAAGGTGAAAGACACCTTCTCTTACCACAGTCTGCTAAAGTCAAAATAAATGACCTGGGCTGGAGAGGTTGGTCCAGGGGGTCCGGCCTTTTTTTGCTTGTGGCTGGGTTCCCGACCCTTTATGTAGTCCCCCTCATCACCACCAGGGGTCACTCCTGAGCACAAAGCAAGAAATAGCCCCTGAGCACTGCCAGGAGTGAGGCCTTCCCTCCCACGGCCCCTGCTGTGAGATGCTGAATTACAATAATCCCAATTGAGAAGAAGGAGGAGAAAGATCAGACCCGAGGGTCCCCGGTAGCCGCCTACCTTTTTCCTGGAGCAGATAGACACGGGCAGGGCAGGGCCAGGGCACCCTTCCATCAGTGAAGTTCAGAACTCAGGAGGTGGCATGGGGGTCCCCTGTTCTGTCTAGGCCCTGCAGTCCTACCTTTGGGGTTCTTGTGCTTTAGGAAACATCTCAAGTGAGCATTGTAGGTCTTGGAGCCCAAGGACCGCAGCGAGAACAGAGCTCGGGGGGCTTGGATGGAGGGGGGGAGGCGATGCAGCTCTCCCTGCGCTGAGCTCCAGCTCCTGGGAGCTTGTCCGGATGGCGGCCTGGCCTGGCCTCTGGCCTCTTCCCAGATGAGCTGTGTGTGGCCTGTTAGGAATTCCGTCTCTGGTCTCGGGAGAGGACAGACCTTTTGATGAGTGGAGTCAGTCGCAATTCTAGATCTCTGCAGTGCCGAGTTGGAGGCTTGGGGTGTCTGCTGCAAGCACCACCTTCCTCCGCTCCGCGGGCAAGTCCCTGGCTTCAGGATCCCCGCCCCTGGCGGTGTTTGTCTCCCTGAGCGCGTCCCTGTCTTCCTCCTGGTCTTCGTGCCACCCTCCCCTTCGTGTAGGGAGATCTCTGTGGGTCTCGGGCTCGGCTTGCGGATTTCCACTGGGCTTTCAAACAGCCGTTTCCTTTGACATTCCTCCGAGCATGGCCGTTGATTGGCTGTGTCCCCAGGAAAGGGAGATCACTTCCACCCGTGCAGCTCATCCTGAACGCGGGTCCTCGTGCGTGGTTTTACAAGGCAGGAACAGTCAGCAAACACACGGATCCTTTCTGTTGTTCTATCCAAGTCACAAGCAACAGAGGGGAGGGAGTCATCACGAAATAAGGCCGGGCCAGGAAGGTAGTGCAGCGGGGAAGGCGCCTGCCTTGCACTCGGTCAGGGTTCAAGCCCAGGCACCGCACATGGTCCACCCGAGCACTGTCAGGAGTGATCCCCGAGCACAGAGCCAGGGGTCAGCCCCGAGCACAGCCAGCGTTGGCCGAAATAGTCACCACAACAATCATGATCATGCCTTAGGGCAGTCCAAAAAATCCCCGACTGGTCTCCAATTTAAGGACTATATAAAAAAGAACATCTGTAAAACAGCAGAGTAAGACTGTTTAATAGACAACATAAATGTTGTGTTAGGATGAGTAGTTCATTGGCTTCTTTACAATTTTAGGGCCACATCTTAAGTCAAAACCAATTAAAGAATTGTCTGGACAATGTCCCTCAGTCAAGAGTTGATTGTAAAACAAGTCATAATTAGAATGAAGAGTGTTGATTCGCAGACAGTGAAAATGTGAAAAAGTCTTTCCAGTTTGGAGGCTAGATAGAAGGGATGGGGTTAAAGCACGTGCCTTGTATGCGCTGACCCCACTGGATATGGCCTGTACCTCCACCTCCCTGCAAAAAGTCTCTCGTGTTTTGATATGATGCAAAGAAAATATCAAAATGAACAACAAATAATTATTTGAAAGCCTTACGTAACAAGAAAACAAATAAAAAGGTATCACTGTATCACTGTCATCCCGTTGTTCATCATTTTGTTCAGGCAGGCGCCAGTAATGTCTCCATTCATCCTAGCCCTAAGATTTTAGCAGCCTCTCTTTACTTGTCCTTCTCAATGGTGCCGCATTGGAGGCTCTTTCAGGGTCAGGGGAATGAGACTCATCATTGTTACTGGTTTTGGCATATGAATACACCATGGGGAGCTTGCCAGGCTTTGCTATGAATAAAAAGTTAATCTGGGGAAATTTTTGAAACAAATATGTCAATGAAAAC